>NW_027526203.1:226361844-226496366 GCF_048455015.1 Haemaphysalis longicornis | reverse complement strand
TTGATGTGAGAGGACCTTAACATTGTTCATTGTTTTTAAGCATTTGCATTTAGGCTGTTTGATATGTGGAATGAATGTAAGCTTTTCGTCGAATAAAATACCTAAGAACTTGTGCTCCTTGTTCACAGGAATTGACACGCCGTTAAGAGTGATGTCTGGGTCCCTGTGGACCCCACGCCTCCTGGAGAACAGAACACAAGAGCTCTTTGCACGATTAAGATTAAAACCATTATTTTGTGCCCAGCCGGCAAGTTTCTTGACGCCGAGCTGGACTTGACGTTCACAGATTGACATATTACATGATTTAAAAGAAATCTGGACGTCATCTACATACATGAAATAAGAGATTGTAGGTGGCAATGCCTTTCCAAGAGAGATCATCTTAATTATGAAAAGAGTGCAGCTCAACACTCCACCATGTGGCACGCCATTTTCTTGCACATGAACCTTTGACAGTGCAGAACCAACTCTGACGCGACAGGGTCTTTCCGATATATAACTACAAAGGATGTTCAACATGTTGCCCGCTACACCGATTGACTTCAGGTCCCTAAGGATGCCGTACCGCCAAGCGGTGTCGTAGGCTTTCCCGATGTCGAAAAAAACCGTAAGACAAAATTGTTTATGCACGAAGGACTCCTTGATATATGATTCAAGAGCGACATGGTCGTTCGTAGATCGCCCCACCCGGAATCCTGGCTGGCAGCTCTCGAAAGCCTGTTGTACTCCAAGAAGTACACGAGTTTTCTGTTGATCATCTTCTCGAGAAGCTTGCACAGACAGCTTGTGAGGGCGATGGGTTGATAGCTTGTGGATGTGCAAGGGTCCTTCCCCTCTTTCAAGAATGCTACAACTATGGCCTCCCTCCAAGACTTTGGAATGTGCCCCGAAGGCCATATCTTGTTGTAAAGGGGAAGGAGTGTTTCAAGTGTGTCTGTGTGTAAGTGCTGTATCATTGTATATGTCAAGTTGTCTGGGCCTGGAGCTGAGGGTTTACAGGTGCTCAGAGCACCCCTCACCTCATGAAGCGAAAACTCGGAGCTATAGGATGTGGTTGATCTTTCGTTGTCATGTAAAAGCTTCTTTTCGGCTGAGAGTTTGTGTTTCATCAAAGTGTTTGTGTAGTGTGCTGAACTGGACACGTGTTGTAAGTGTTGTGCGAGTGTGTTAGCCTGGTCTTCCAGTGTGTCCCCTGTTGCACTGACCAGGGGCAGGCTGTGTGTCTGATGTCCTTTGAGTTTTCGTATACGTGTCTAGACTTTGTTTGTGTCGGTGTAGAGTTAATGGATGTTATTAATAAGGGCCAACTATCTCGTTTTGCCTCACGGTGCACCCGTTCTTCAAACGCTGTTGCCCGTTTGAACAACAGCAGTTTACGCGACGTGGGGTACCGACGAAGGATACCCCACGCCTTGTTCTGGGCCTCCCGCGCCCGCCTACAGTCCTCATTCCACCACGGCCTCCTCTGATTGCGCGGGGCATCAGAGGCGTGGGGAATGGACTCGAGGATGTGCGCCGTGAGCAGTTGAACGGCTTCATCTACGTGTAAGTGTCTTATGGATGAGTAGTGTAGTTTAGATGAATTGCCAAGTCAAGGTTGCGTCCTATATTGCGTCCTATATACGTGTTGCGTCCTATATTATAGTATGTAGGCTGTTTCTGGTTGAAAAGACATGTTCCCGACGATGTTAAGAATTTCTCAATGAGGCGACCTCTGGCATCCGTGTGAGCAGATCCCCAAAGAGAGTTATGTGCATTCAGGTAGCCTATGAGAATGCATGGTTAGGGTAGCTGATCTACCAGGCCCTCGAAATCTGAGCTGGAGAGCTGGAAGTCAGGAGGGATGTGCAGAGAACATAGTGTATTTAAGCCTATTGAAGATTATCATCCGGATGGCAACAGCCTCAAGAATGGTCTGTAGTTGGACAGTGTGGCACGCCAAGGATTTTCGGGCAATGATGGCCACACCACCAGAGGATGTACCACCACCACCTCTGTCCTTCCTAAATACCATGTAATTGTTTAAGAAATTTGTGTGTTTCGAGCCTAAATGCGTTTTTTGGAGGCACATCACACTTGGCGGTTTGTAATTAAATATTTCCTAGATATCATCAAGATTTTTAAGGAGGTCTCTGCAGTTCCACTGGATGATGTTTTCTCTTCCCATTATTTAAGTTTAGAGCGATTGGAATAAGTGCGTGTTTATGTGTCGACTTTCGGGGCTTAGACTCTTGGAAGGGGTCTTCTGGCCTTCTCTACTGACCTGGATGTCGCAGCATTCCTTTCGCTGTGATGAAACCCAGAAGGGCTCGACGTCCATGTCGTCATCTGAAGGCAAGGGGGTGCGCAGCGGACTGGGCCCCCTTGACTCTGGTACCCTTTCGGGTGTTCTTTGCCTGCGCTGCCAGTGCCGAGGGCGTGGGGAGCCCCACAGATGGCACAGGCAGTGAGGCGGGAGAGGGGGTCGCTGCGGCTGCCTCCGTCTCCATCTCCTCCGTGCCCTTGCGTGTGCTTTGGGCCGCTAGAAAGGAAGAAGTAGATGAAGCGGCATCCCCAACCGACATGGTTGCCACCACAGCCGCTGCTGGCTCAGCGAGCGGTGTGGGGGCGGGACGGGCCACCGGAGGCAACCCGGTAGGGGGCGAGGGCGGGACCAGGTCTGACTCGCGGTACTGGGTCACCGCCGAAACCAGACGCCACTCTGCCACCCGGCTAGCCGCGTCGGCGTACCTCCCCAGGGGGAAAGAGGCGAACCACTTTCGCGCCTCCGTGAAGGTGATGTTTTCTGTGACCTTGATGTTTATTATTTTCTTCTCAAGTTGAAACTTCACGCATTTTCTGGAGTACGCCGCATGTGGGCCCTGGCAGTTAATGCAGAGGAGTTGTTGTGAACTACAATTATCTGTGGGATGGTCATGTTGGGCGCACTTGGCACAAGTTATTTGGCCCCGACACGAGTTAGTACCATGCCCGAACCGCTGGCACTTCAAACAGCGCCGCGGGTTCGGGATGTACGCTCGGGCGGAGTACCAGACGAAACCTACATTGATGTGATCTTGAAGGATGGAACGGTAAAATGTCAGGATTATATGTCCAGTGGGTACTACTTTATCGTCTCGTCTTATAGTTATGTGCCTGACAGCCGTCACACCTTGACTTTTCAGGCCTTCAAGAAGATCGGCCTCTTCTCGTTTGCTAGATCTGGCTCTGAGATCATGCCCTGCCAGCTGCTGAGGCTGCGGTGGAGCGTGACTTGATGCCAAGATCGGCAATTCGGGTCTCCTTCAGGCGTTTTGTGGCCTGCTGTTGATTGTGTACCTCGACAAGGTCTCGCCGGTTCTTTGCTTCTTAGCTTTATAGGATTTCCCTATAATACTTTCTAAAAACTTTGAAATAAAGGACACAGACTGTGAAGCAATAGGTCTGGTTTGTTCAAGAGATTCAATTACCAAGAAGGGTGGGTAGTTATCAGGTTTTGGGATTGTGATGATCGGAAGGGGTGGAAATGATACTTCGGTGCGTCTCCTTTTTTGGGGCCGATCATTGGGTTTGCGAAATTTAGAAAAGAAACCATACGGCATCTTTAACAGCAGGCGCGACGGGGGTACTTTCTTCACTCGGGTTAACCTGATACCGAGAGAGGTCCCGGAGCTCCCTGCCTGGTAAACAGACAGGGAGCCCATACGCCGGAGCTTTACCTGGGCTCCGACGGCCACCGGTTGAGGTTTCTACCCTTCACCTTAAAACTCATTACCACGGTCGGTTATAACGCGAGTATGGGGGCTCAGGGTCCGCGGTGTCGCCAATACCATCACCAAGATTATTCAAGGTGCCCCGTGTGGGGGGAGTTTGTTGGAGTCAGTGTGTCGAATCGAAAAAATACCGGTCCGGTTACGGTTCTGGTTCAAGCGAAAAAATTTCGTTTCGGTTCAGCTCCGGTTCGACAAAATCACGTACCGAAACGGTTCGCGAACCGGTTCGGAAGATTGAACCGACTCGCGAACAGGTTCGATGAGTTGAATTACCACTGAAATTAGAAAAAAAAAACATTTTGTAGTTTAAAACGAGTCAAATCAAAATACCACCAAAAATTCAAAATGCGCTGTTCCCCAAGGGTAGTGGCGCAATTTCAAAGCAAAGTTTAAACAATTACGAGATATTAGAAAAACAGACGAAGTGGCGACGACTTACCACCTACTTTCTCGCCCAGACTTTATGTTGTCCTAGCGACTATTCATAAAGCCACCGCCAAGAGATATTACCGTGGGATATATTTTCTGCCCTTTCATTTTTTGTTGAAATCGCACTCGTCGCTATGGAACCGCCCATCACGCTAACCTTGAAGCCTTAAATTTAGGCCTGCGTACTGGCGCGTTCAAATACCAGCGCTTCATACCAATGGCGCACATTTTTTATATTTGTAACAAAACAGGAAAATCCCACAACAGGCACATAAATACTACCAATGAATTAGATTATTTGCTCACCCTGAATAAATTGTTAGCTGTCACCTTATCGAATGTGTTAGCCACACTTTTGTCAAAAGTCAGCTTTCGTTAACGCTCAGTCACTGCATTATGGCTCTGACCACTGCAATTACTTTTTCGATAGATATGCCGGATGTGTGCATTACAATCAGTATGTCATCATACCGCCTGACCCCGGGCCATCATTGCGTGTGCTACATTGCGGAATCTTATAACATATGCTATTACAAAATGAAAGGGAAATTTGACGCGCGGAGCATGAGATGGGACTTTTTTGGGTAGACGCTCTTTAATTCGTCCACAGCAGTACTCCCCTCCGGAACGAGTAGCAGTAGAAGTAAAACAGCGAGTTGGGCATTCAGTACAGGTGCGCCTTCGAAAAAAAAGCAGACCTGAAAAGAGACAAAACTGCAGAACAAGCAGAAAAGATGGTAGCTGGGCGAATGGGGCAGTGTGAGGTACCGGCCTGCCTTTCTGCACGTGTCAACTGCTTTATTACTATTTCTGCTTCCAAAACAAAAGTCTAGGGCTGCAGTTTCTTTCCAGGGGATTAAGTGCGCACCTTAACAGTTTTCCCTGACATATCTGTTGTTATTTGTATCTGTAAAAAACGGGACTTGTCCACTGTACTGACCTCAAAAACTGACCACAGAACTCACTTTGTTCGCATTGATTACACGTTTGGTTGTGAAAGGCAGGGGAAAAAAAAGTATAGAGCAATATCCACGTTTTGGTGTTTTTTTACTTATTTGGTTATACTTACTTTTTTGCATAATATTTTAAAACAACGTGATTCGCCTTTTCTTTTTTGTTGTTTTCTGTGTAAACACATTTAAAAAAACTGGCGCATTTGATGCCCCGTGCTATATCTCCGCTCCGAGGCGCAGCTTATGTTGCCCGCCGGCAGACTTATTTTAACCAGCTGGTGATATAAACGGGGATCAAAATCTCGATACACGGACGTTCTCGATTTCCATCTACTTCAGAAAAATGGTCGTGGGGAATGGAGGTCGAGGCCACTTGGGGTCAGCAGCAAACGGCTAAGTCAATGAGCAGCTAAAATACCGGTTCAATTCTGGTTTTCGGTTCGGTTCGGTTCTGGTTCAACACCCTGGTTGGAGTCAGGCCCAAAAATTATAGTTTCCCACAATCCCTCCACAAGAAAGGCGGCAAAAAAGAGAACAGATACTTGAGCCACACACATTTGCTTTAATTCAAATGGCTTGTCATGTCGGACAGGCAAATAATATATATATATATACATATATATATATAGTAAGGAAATGAGGGGCTCGTTGAGGAAATACAGAGACATAGGTCGGCAGTCTACAACGCCAAAGGAGGCATAGAGGTGTGGTTAGGCTCTATTTTTTACCACGGTTAATGAAGTTAAGATTTTTTTTTAAATATAAGGAAGAAGGAAAGAAAGAAAAACACGCTCCCAGAGTGGGGACCGAACCCACGCCTTTCGATTAGATCTCGAATGCCTTACCAATTCGGCTATCTGGGCAACTGTGTTCTCCTTCACTTTCTGGGCTATTTATATTTACTGGAAGTGTATCTGACGCTTGAGGGTGATAGCCAGCGCCACTCTGACTACACGGGGAGAAGGGGACCTTCTTTTCAATCCCCGGGGCGTGACTCAAACGTCTACAGCCTGTCATGAGAGGGTAACTGGCGGGAAGCCCTCTTATGCTACCTAGGCATCAAGGCTGCCAGAACCGAGACCCTCGCTAGACTTTCGCAGAATAATATAGTAAGGAAATGAGGGGCTCGTTGAGGAAATACAGAGACATAGGTCGGCAGTCTACAACGCCAAAGGAGGCATAGGGGTGTGGTTAGGCTCTATTTTTTACCACGGTTAATGAAGTTAAGATTTTTTTAAATATAAGGAAGAAGGAAAGAAAAAAAAACACGCGCCCAGAGTGGGGACCGAACCCACGCCTTTCGATTAGATCTCGAATGCCTTACCAATTCGGCTATCTGGGCGACTGTGTTCTCCTTCACTTTCTGGGCTATTTATATTTACTGGAAGTGTATCTGACGCTTGAGGGTGATAGCCAGCGCCACTCTGACTACACGGAGAGAAGGGGTAAGGCATTCGAGGTAATTGGTAAGGCATTCGAGATTAATCGAAAGGCGTGGGTTCGGTCCCCACTCTGGGCGCGTGTTTTTCTTTCTTTCTTTCTTCCTTATATTTAAAAAAAATCTTAACTTCATTAACCGTGGTAAAAAATAGAGCCTAACCACACCCCTATGCCTCCTTTGGCGTTGTAGACTGCCGACCTATGTCTCTATTTCCTCAACGAGCCCCTCATTTCCTTACTATATTATTCTGCGAAAGCCTAGCGAGGGTCTCGGTTCTGGCAGCCTTGATGCCTAGGTAGCATAAGAGGGCTTCCCGCCAGTTACCCACTCATGATAGGCTGTAGACGTTTGAGTCACGCCCCGGGGGTTGAAAAGAAGGTCCCCTTCTCCCCGTGTAGTCAGAGTGGCGCTGGCTATCACCCTCAAGCGTCAGATACACTTCCAGTAAATATAAATAGCCCAGAAAGTGAAGCAGAACACAGTCGCCCAGATAGCCGAATTGGTAAGGCATTCGAGATTAATCGAAAGGCGTGGGTTCGGTCCCCACTCTGGGCGCGTGTTTTTCTTTCTTTCCTTCTTCCTTATATTTAAAAAAAATCTTAACTTCATTAACCGTGGTAAAAAATAGAGCCTAACCACACCCCTATGCCTCCTTTGGCGTTGTAGACTCCCGACCTATGTCTCTGTATATATATATATATATATATATATATATATATATATATATATATATAAAGACAGAAATAAGAGTTGGCAGTCAAGAAAACCTCGGAAAGCAAAGGGGAGGATGTGGTAGGTCATTGAAATATATATAGAATTTGGAAAGAAAGAAAGAAAGTGGAGAAAAAATGCCCGCTAGGTGGGATCCGAACCCACAACTTCCAGAATACCGGTCTGGTGCGATAACCACTACGCTACCGGTGGGGCGATTTTCCCCTCCACTTTCTGGGGTATTTATGTTAAGGTATTTTTGTTTCCTTTGCTTGGGGGTGGTAGCCAGCGCCACTCGGACTACTCGGGGTGAAGGGGACCTTCTTTTTAAACCCCGGGCCGTGACTCAAGTGTGTACGACATGTCAAGAGTGGTTGACCAGCGTTGAACCCTCTTAAGCTTCCTATGGCACCAAGACTGCCAGAACAGAGGCCCTCGCTATGCATGTAGCGAATCAGAATGGGAAATGAGGGGCTCGTTGAAAATAAGACAGAAATAAGAGTTGGCAGTCAAGAAGACCTCGAAAAGCAAAGGGGAGGATGCGGTAGGTCATTGAAACAGATAAAGAATTTGGAAAGAAAGTGGAGAAAGAGGAGAGGATATATATATATATATATATATATATATATATATTGTAGTGCGAAAGACGAGCAAGTGGCGCGCAGCCACCATGCGAGCACTACCGAGCAACTGATAAGCTACGCGGCCACAACAACCGTCAGCAATGTCATTGTGATTGGCGTACGCCACTCAAGGAGATTGACCACTTGAATTGTGCAGATGACGACGAGGCAGCACGGTGAGCCACCGCAGCGGCATCGTCATCGGCGTGAAGCTCGTGAAGTGCTCCAGATATACTGCCGGCTGGAACACTTATCCGCTTGCCACTTCTGAGTGCCTCTCCTACTCTCCGCTTTCAAGGCAATAAACCCGCATTACATTTTGGTGGAGTGTGCGGATTCCATCCTCGCCCTGCTCGGTAGCTTCACCCCGTGTACCCGCCAGCCTGGAGCTCCGGAGTCGCACCCTGCTTTCTACCGTTCGGTCCACCATGACTATACTCGGATACAACTCAAGAAAAGTGCGGCTTTTCCTCATCAAAGGACCCCCTTCCAGCCAATGGTGTCGCCGTATCAACGTGACGTCGCGGTAGACAGCCTCCACGCCGCGCTCACGGAAGAAATCACAAAACATGTTCTTCCGCGCTTCCGGACTTCTACCAAAATGGCCGCCTCCGCTGTTCGCGTCAAACCGTCGGCGTCGTCGGGCTCTCTGAGGACGATTTTTAGTGCCGTTCAGTCGTATTCATTGTTTGCGTGTTGTGTGCAGTGTTCTTAACATGCTCGGTAATGACAATCGCTACGGTGTTTTTTCTTCTGCTTTGTGAGCGCTCGCGTTGCCGGTAAGCAGCCGCCGCTGCAGTTACTGCAGTACGCTGTATGATACGAAGCTGTCGTCGTCATCCTGTGCGGCCGTTTGGCCTTGAGCGTGAAGTACCGTTCTACCGTTTAGTACCTCCTGTGTCTGTGCTACCCACGTTATCGCACCAGTGTCTGCGACAGGGGGCGATAACTCCTTGTTTATTTCTCGTAGATTACGCCAGCAAGTTATTAACGCCATGGACAGTACGCACGGGGCGAAACGCAAGCCACGCGACGGCGCGCGCTGCATTTCGTTAAAGCATATATGTCGAGCCGTGTGTCCCAAGTCCATGTCGGGCGCAAGCGTATTCGCCCAAATTGTGATCAAGTTGCCAAATACAAGAAGCAGAATTTTCGCACTTTTTGACCGTGAATGCGTACGAGCTGTAGCTTAGCTGTAGTTGTTGTTTCGGACAAAAACCTTTGTGAATTAAATACGAATAGGCATCTGCTTTGAGTTTGCATTGTCTATGATAATTAAGATTCCACAGGAGTGTTACCACTGTAAGTTCAATTTTATTGTCCCGTTTATGCTTTGTGAATGAGCTGTGGTTCGCGATAGTGACATTGCATTAGCTAGATTTCACCGGTATGACCAGCTGCAACAATGCATGTGAAGACATGAAACGCAGCACTGAAATCAAATAAACCACCTTTCAGCTTTTTCTACACATGCGCATGCATATTGTTCACCAAATCAAATTCTTGCATGAGATGTGCATTATTGAAGCTATATAGACACTGCCCGCCTTGTGTTTGTCTCTTAAGTAAGCAGCTGCTGCTGCAATGGTCATCTGCATGCACGTGCTCTAAATTCAAAATAGAGCATTCAGGGTGGAAAACAGCTCAGCATTTCATCCATTCTCACTGTTGCGTCACAAGTGGCCGCTGGAGCGAGAAGCTCGCTGCTCCAAGTCAAATAGCAAGCTGCTGCTTGCCACAGGACTGTTCGCAACTCAACTCGTGCAATGTCTACACATATATTAGGAGTGTAAATCACAATGACAGAACATGAATTGATGCCCACTTCATAACACAGGCAATGAAGTCTGTTTGAAGGGTTACGTAGTGATCTGCACTGATTGATGACATGTCGGTTGAGTTGATGCATGGAACCACACATATGGTACACATCGCTGCACTGAAACTGGTCAATGCATATCATACTTTTCTTGCTACGCAAAGGCAAAATCGGATCATACGTTCAGGAGGAAATTTATAATCTCGCCAAATATGCACTACATGAAATGATTCCCATACATGGGAGGATCGATTGAAACCAACCTTGTTTCCCCTTCCCAAAGCTTTGGGGATTGTTTTTAACATTGTGATTCTGCATTTTATCCAGTGGAGTAGGCAACAGATAAAACCTATTTATCCTAAGTCGTGCGTAAGACAGCAGATAGCTAAATAGAATCAAATTAGAAATAAAACACCGAAGCAACGTTTCTTGTCCTCACTGCTGTATCCTGTCAGATTTGGCTCAGACAGCTAAACAGACGCACTGCTGAATTATGCATAGCAAATGAAACGAGCAATAAGACACTTAAACAGATTTATTTGTTCTCAATGTTCTACAAGAAGACAACTTGGCTCAGCCAGCCACACGGACACACAATGTTCAGTTACATGCTTTCACGTAGGCATTTAATTTGCAACTTTGTTTCTGCATCCAATACACGCATAAGTGTCCAAACAATGTAAAAAACGTGGGGTGAAAACTCGAGCTAGCGTCTTTTCCTGTAGGTGAAACTTGCCTTTATAGCCATTTATATAGTGTCGCACAAGGAGCCGTAGAGCCACACACTGCAGATGATTCTCCTTGAAGTGAATTTGCGAACTCGCTTGACTCTGCTTGCACACACCTCATGCTACACATGCGAATAGCCATCCTCCCTGTGCAGCGAAAACTATCGCATAGTGCAAGCGTGGCCCTGCTTCCAGAAAATAGTTTGGAACAGTGTGGGTTTCCTCTAGCTCGAGATGTACAATTTTCTTTTATGGATACGTCTGCCACGCAGTGTCTTGTCAGGACTGCATTCATTCGGCCTAATTCCTGCACCACACTTGCAACAAATGCAATCAGAAACCAAGCACTGCAACAGCCTTTTCTGATTCTCATAGCTACATATCAAGGCAACCAGTCCTGAGCCAGCACCACACAATACACCGCTCGGTTCACTACAGCAAATGATATCATGCATCGATTGTTGAAATAACTTGTCACCCTCACTGTCATACTGGAAAATCCCTGTCGACTCTACAACACAGCATACAACATTCAGTAATGGCAAATGAAATAAAAACCAAACACTGCAATTCCATCTTCTGATTCTCATAGCTACATATCAAAGCAATCAACCATGAACAAGTTACGCAGCACACACAGGCAGCTCAGTTAACTCCAGAAATAAGTCTTAATAACGCACACAAACAGCATGTCTGGTCTTCTCTGCTGTCTGATGGAGTTTCTTGCTCCTGCAGCTATGGAAACACACCTACTTAAGCTAAATTGCGCACTCCACACTAACTGAAAGGGGCAAAGGCGGCACTGGCCGCCTTACACATCTTCAAAGGACTTGATACCAGATAGGTCACTGTCGGAGTCCATGTCATCTTCATCCAGATGGATTATAATAGGTTGAACATGCGCACTTGCTCCACCGTCTCCCCTGAACTTTGTTTCAATGCTGATCACATGCTGAACTGCGTTTGCCCAGTGTTGAGCTGTTACCTTGGCAGCTTCTTCCCTCAGGAGCACCTCTACATCTGCCAGCTTAAATGTGGCATTTCTGGCTGCGACACCTCGTTTCATCTGCGCCCATATGAGCTCAATGGGATTGAGCTCACAATGGTAGGGTGGGAGCCTAAGCACAATACATCCTGCCCTTTCAGCTGCACCGTCAACACGATATTTGATGTACCGTGTCTTTACAGAGGTCACAAGGCTGAGGAGCTCCTTTTTAAGCATTTTTTCATCCCAAGCAAGTCCTTTGGACGTCAGCCAGTCCTGAACGACCTGTTTGCGCGAAGACGTCGTAGGCACTGCTTCTTCCAGCCGCGAGTGGTACGAGGCATTGTCCATGACAATTACACTACCTTGTGGCAGTTGCGGCAAAACGGCGCCAAACCACCTTTCAAAGCGGGTGCCGTCCATCTCCTCGTGGTAGTCGCCGGTCTTCGTACCCCGAAAGATATCCAGGCAACCACTGACGAAGCCGTCCTCGCTGCCGATGTGCGTTACAATCAGGCGCTGTCCTTTCCCTGACGGCTGCTTCAAACCTGTCGTCAGACCACGCATGAAGGCGTCGTGGTGGGAAGCAACCGTCGTGTCCGTCCAAACAGTCGATAGCGTGTGTCCCGCATTCACCCAGGTTTCATCAAGGTAGAAGATTTTTCGACCTTCCATCCTGTACCTGGCGACGTCGTAGAGGTACTTCTGCTGCCACGCGACAATGTCGTCCCGCTCGATCAGCAGCGAGTTCCGGCCCCTCTTCTCATACCTGAACCCGATGTCATTCAGCAGGCGGCGCACAGTCCATGGCTTGAGAGGAGTAACATCGCCGCTAGCGTTGAAATCCGCAGCAATTGCCTTCACTGTCGGAATCTCATTGCTGCGAAAAAAACGATGCACGGACGACCGCAATGCGCACTTCGTGAAGTCGTCGTACACTTCTGTGCGTCGTCTCTTTCCGGCGCTTCGCGGGCGCTTTCGGGAGGGCGTCGCAACATTTCCGTCGTTATTTTTCATCTCCTTCTTCACGTCCATCACCAAGCTCACGCTGACTCCAAGAAGATCGCTCACGGTCGCGGCCGTTTCTTCAACGCTGCGCTCTGGGTGAAGATGCCGCAAACGAACGTACGCGTTCCGGATCATCTCCCGTCCGCAGCTGCAGATGACACGGCCGCTTTTGTTTTTCTTGTACCATCGGCGTGGCGTAGATGGCAACGCACCACAATTCTCAGTCGAGAACGATGAAGCACATTCAGATGCGACTTCTTCGGGATCCATGGCGGGAAATGGGGCCGGCAATGCATAAAACCAGAAGCTGCCAGAAGCAAGCGGCTGAGGGAAAACCCGGAAGAGCAGAAATTCACCATCAGGAATATAATTGAAACTCGCTACTGCAGCTGACGATAAATTCTTTCACGCATTGCATTAAAACGGGCACATAAAAAATTTTAGCTAAGGTTTTTATCTCCGCTCAAAGTGAAGGCGCCCTTACGAACTACTTTTCGGCACGGACGCATTAAGGAAAGCGTGGCTCCGAGTGCTGCCCGCAGGTGCAATGCGGTCGGCCACGACGTCACCTTGATAGAGCGACACTATTGGCTGGAAGGGGGTGGTGGAAGTGGGGGATTAGGCGACGCCCCTTTTTTCTTGACTTGTATCCGAGTATAGTGACGCCCGAAACACGACATCGCCTTCGCCACCGGCTGTCATCTGCTCCGGGGTGATCCGTGAGCGTGCGCAGGCGATGTTCACTGGCGCAGACGACCAGGACGTCGAAGATTGGCTTTCGGCTTATGAGAGGGTAAGCGCACACAATAAGTGGGACGATGCCATGAAGCTAAATAACGTTGGTTTCTCCTTGAGGGGACTTGCCGAAAAATGGTATCTCAACCACCCAGAGGATCGCGCAACGTGGACCGCATTCAAAACGAACTTTTCGGCAGTATTTGACCGGCCTGCGGTTCACAAGCTTCGCGCGGAGCAGTGTTTGAGAGAGCGAGCTCAAAAGGCCGGCGAGAACTTTACCAGCTACATCGAGGATGTGGTCGACCTTTGCAGGTGCGTGGATCCTTCCATACCTGAGCAAGACACCATCAAACACATACTCAAGGGAATAGATGAGGACGCGTTTCAGATGCTTCTGGCGAAAAACCCTCCGAGACGTCATCAGCTTGTTGCAGAGTTATGACGAGTTGCGCAGGCAGCGTCGCCTCACTCGTCGCCGTCCTGTGGAGCGTGAGGAGCCGCTCTGTGGACTGGCACTCGACGAAAACCCGTCGCTACTGAAGCGCATCAAGGAGCTTGTTCGTGAAGAGGTGGCTCGGCAGATCTCTCTCCTGCCTTGTACATCTCTGCCATCGTCGCCGGTACCAGATCCTTGCTTGTCGTCGCCACTCCGTCGAATTATTAGGGAAGAAGTCGCTGAAGTCTTACCGACAACGCCAGCTGTCCCCCAGACGTTGCCTGTAGCGGCGCCTCCATACGCTGAAGTGGCGGCACGGCAGGCTCCGCCCACCGCTTACGTGCCTTTACGCCGCCCGCAGCCGCCGCCTTACCTTCCTCCAGCTTCGTCGGCACCGCTTCACAGCAACACATGGCGCACGCCCGATAACCGGCCGATTTGTTATTTCTGTGGAGTTCCTGGTCACGTAGCGCGCTATTGCCGCCGTCGAGTCACGCCGTCCGGAGACGCTTACCGAAGACCAGTCTTTGCTGCTAGCGTGTATACTCCTCCACGTTCGTCCAGCAATGCCGCTGCTGAGCCGCCATATCTCTCGCCTCCTCGCGAAGCACCCGATACCCGTCGGTCGTCCTCCCCTCGTCGCCGTTCCATTTCGCCGCTGCGCCGTCGTCCGAATGCCCAGGAGGAAAACTGATCGCCGCAGTTCCGGAGGCAAGAGCTGCGGCGCCGTCGAAATACCAAAGCCCTGGCCTGTCTGTTACGAACGTGATTGAAGTAGTTATCGATGGAATCACCACATACGCCCTTGTAGACACGGGAGCAGCCATCTCTGTTATATCCGACAAACTTTGCCGCAAATTACGAAAAGTGACGACCTCAATATCCGGTTTCCGTCTCCGCACAGCTACGGCGCATCACGTCGAGCCTTCAGCCGTTTGCACAAGCCGTGTTTTTGTGCAAAACGCGATGTATGTAATCGAGTTCGTCGTTCTTTCCTCGTGCTCCCACGACATTATCTTGGGGTGGGACTTCCTGTCGCGTCACCACGCTGTTATTGACTGTGCCCGCGCCGAGATCTCCTTATTTCCGCTGTGTGGTACTGAAGTGCACAAGGTAACCACTACATTCAAGCTGTGCGCCGCAGAAGACTCCACAATCCCTCCAGCCTCTGCAGTTATCGTGCCGGTAATCTGTGATATGGTGTCTGACGCAACTGTTGTGTTTACCCCCTCTAATCTGTTTATGCGTCGCCAGGGCGCCCCTCTCCCCTACGCCATTCTTGAAATCGAAAATGGCGCTAGCATGATCTCCATCTGCAATACCTCCTCTTCACCCTTAACCGTGCATCGTGGCGAGTCCCTTGGACGCTTCGAAGCTATTGACGCTCGCCTCATAAACGACTTCCCGGATGCATCCCACGTTCTGTCGCTCAGCTCGCTAAGCCCGCCTCTTCCCCGTGCATCTGATTCGGCCACCTTCGTTCCCTCCGTAGACGACAACCTCGACCCTGTCCAGCGCAACCACCTGCTTACCCTTCTTCACCGTTTCCGATCTACCTTCGACTGCCAGCAAACTTCCTTGGGCCGCACGCAGACCGTCACACATCGCATTGACACCGGCTCTCACCCACCTTTGAGGCAGCGACCATACCGCGTTTCAGCCAAAGAGCGATCCGTGATCGAAACGCACGTTGATGATATGCTTCAGCGTGGTGTCATTAGGCCTTCTAATAGCCCGTGGGCTTCACCGGTCGTTCTTGTTGGCAAGAAAGATGGGTCTATTCCTTTTTGTGTCGATTATCGACGACTGAACAAGATCACCCGGAAAGACGTTTACCCGTTGCCACGCATCGACGACGCATTAGATTATCTGCAAGGCGCCGAGTTCTTCTCTTCCTTAGACCTCCGCTCGGGTTACTGGCAGGTGCCGATGGCAGACGACGACCGCCCCAAGACCGCGTTCGTGACCACCGACGGGTTATACGAATTCAACGTGATGCCGTTCGGGTTATGTAATGCGCCTGCCACTTTTGAGCGCATGATGGACGACATTCTGCGTGGCCTCAAGTGGAAAACTTGCTTATGCTACTTGGATGACACCGTGGTATTTGCGCCCGATTTTGACACCCACTTCAGTCGCCTGGAACAAGTTCTGCAGTGCCTTACCGACGCTGGGCTACAGCTGAATGTTAAAAAGTGTCATTTTGCTGCCCGCAAACTGACAATTTTAGGGCATGTTGTTTCAAAGGACGGCATTCTTCCCGACCCTGCTAAACTTCGAGCTGTTGCCGCCTTCCCGAAACCGACTACCGTGAAAGCCCTGCGCAGTTTTGTCGGACTCTGCTCCTACTTCCGACGCTTCGTGCCCAACTTTGCGTCCGTCATTGCGCCTCTAACAAAGTTACTGAGCGGAAGTCATGACCTGTCTACCTGGTCACCTGCTTGCGATGAAGCCTTTGTAACCCTACGCCGCTTACTTACGTCACCTCCCATTTTGCGTCATTTTGATCCCTCCGCGCCCACCGAGATCCATACCGACGCCAGCGGCTTAGGTCTGGGAGCTGTGCTTGCCCAAAGGAAGGCGGGATTCGACGAGTACGTCGTCGCATACGCGATCCGCACTCTTACAAAGGCGGAATGTAATTACTCTGTTACAGAGAAAGAGTGTTTGGCCATCGTGTGGGCTATTTCAAAGTTCCGGCCTTACCTCTACGGTCAAACTTTTGATGTAGTCACAGATCACCATGCCCTTTGTTGGCTATCGTCGCTGAAGGATCCCTCCGGTCGCCTTGCACGCTGGTCCCTTCGCCTTCAGGAATATGACATCCGAGTGATATATCGGTCTGGACGCAAGCACAGCGACGCAGATGCTTTATCTCGCTCACCTTTATCCACTGATTCGTCTGAAATTACAGCCATTGATGGCATACAGGCATCTGAACCACTTGAGGACATGGCAGGGCAGCAACGCAAGGACCCTTGGATATCTTCGATTTTTGACCTGATTTCGAACCCTACGGAACGTAGTGCCTCGCGGGCACTGCGACGTCAGGCCGTGCATTTTTCCATTCGTGATGGGCTTCTGTATCGCAGGAATTACCTCCCCGAAGGCCGTAAGTGGTTGTTGGTGATCCCTCGCCACCTACGCTCTACAATCTGTTCTAACTTCCACACGAATGCGCAATTCGCCCATGCAGGAGTCTTTAAGACGTACCAGCGGTTGCGGCTGCGCTACTTTTGGAGAGGAATGTATTCCTTTGTAACGAAGTTCATCAAATCATGCCGAGAATGCCAACGTCGCAAGTCTCCGCCGCAGTCACAAACCGCCCCGTTACAGCCTTTGCCCTGCCCCGCGCGCCCTTTCGACCGAGTCGGGATAGACTTATACGGCCCTCTGCCCCTGACTGCGGCCGGCAACCGGTGGGTTATCGTCGCCGTGGATCACCTTACGCGATACGCTGAGACCGCTGCCCTACCGGCTGCCACAGCGCGCGAAGTTGCTACCTTCATTTTGCACCATTTCATCCTGCGTCATGGAGCACCACGAGAACTTCTAAGTGACCGGGGCCGTGTCTTTTTGTCAGAAGTGGTCGAGGCTCTCCTGAAAGAATGCAACGTCACCCACCGCAGCACTACAGCCTACCATCCCCAGACTAATGGATTGACGGAGAGATTTAACCGCACCCTCGGCGACATGCTCGCCAAGTGCGTGTCTTCGGACCACTCCGATTGGGACGCGATTCTCCCCTTTGTGACTTACGCGTACAACACTGCGACGCAGACTACTATAGGGTTCTCGCCGTACTTCCTCCTCTATGGCCGTGAAGCATCCTGCCCTCTCGACACCATTCTACCCTACCGACCCGACGCATCCGAATACACGCCTGTTTCTCAGCTCTGCAGCCACGCTGAGGAGTGCCGTCAGCTTGCTCGCAATTTTACTTCCGAGGACCAATTCCACCAAAAACATCGGCGTCACGGTGACAACCCACAAGTGGTTTTTTTCTCCCGGCTCACTCGTATGGCTTTGGGTACCAGCCACTACCCCTGGACTTTCTAGCAAGCTCCTTTCCAAGTTCCATGGGCCGTACCGCGTACTCGAACGAACCTCCGCCGTTAATTACGTTGTGCAGCCGCTCACACCATCGTCTGATCTACGCTGCCGCGGCCGCGAAACGGTACATGTGCATCGCCTCAAGCCGTACTACGACCCTTCCGTCGTGACGTGCCCTTAGGTCGCCAGGGTGGCTCCCTTCCCGGTGGGGGGTAATTGTAGTGCGAAAGACGAGCAAGTGGCGCGCAGCCACCATGCGAGCACTACCGAGCAACTGATAAGCTACGCGGCCACAACAACCGTCAGCAATGTCATTGTGATTGGCGTACGCCACTCAAGGAGATTGACCACTTGAATTGTGCAGATGACGACGAGGCAGCACGGTGAGCCACCGCAGCGGCATCGTCGTCGGTGTGAAGCTCGTGAAGTGCTCCAGATATACTGCCGGCTGGAACACTTATCCGCTTGCCACTTCTGAGTGCCTCTCCTACTCTCCGCTTTCAAGGCAATAAACCTGCATTACAATATATATATATATATATATATATATATATATATATATATATACAGTCTAGTCCACTTATAACAATATCCAAGTGCCAAGAAAATCCCATCGTTATAACCGATAATCGTTATAAGCGGGTCGAGAAAAAAAAGCCACAAGAGAGATCAAAACATTTCATTAGCATGCAAGTGAGGTAGTGCAACTACTCGTTTGCAGAAAAGCCATAGTCAGTCAGCTGTGACTGCTTCACGCGCAGCTGACGCACATCTTTTTCGGGAGCATCTAATTGCTCCACATAGCTGAGCGGGAGGTCCTTCGCGAAAATGAAGTCCCGTAGGGACAGTATCATTCGTTGGGCCTCGTGCGATGACGGTACCTGGGTAGGCTGCTCAGCCGTGTCGTCGTCGTCGTCGCTCTCACCGCTGTCCGCTGCACCACGCACACTCGCAACGATCGCCTCGTCACTGAGGCACTCGGACGTTTCCACACCATCGTCGGCATGGAGAAAATCGTCGAGACCCAACGCGTCTTCGTGAAGCGCCGGCCATAACTGTGGCACCCCTTCATCGTCGGGTGCTTCCGTGGCCTCCCCTGGGATCGCTTCCTCCTGGCCTGCTTCCTCCTCGTGACGTCGCCGAACGCAGCCAGCCTGCCGAAAGCAGTTTCGCACCGTGGAGGCGCGAACTCCACACCACGCTCCGAAGATAAACTGCGGCAGCTCGCATTTTCGGCGCGCGCGGTAAGCGGATTCAATCGCTATATCCGATATCGCGGCTCGGGAGCATCGTAATAAGCGGGTTATTTTACCATAGAAAGCATACAAAATTGCACGGTGCAATCGTTGTCCGTCGTTATATCCGATATATTGTTATAAGCGGTATCGTTAAAAGTGGTTTCGACTGTATGTATATATATATATATATATATATATATATGGAGAGAGAGGGAGAGAGAGCGAAAGCTTTAATGAACACTGAAGAGGTTAGCCCCACAAACGGCGGGGATTGCTACTTCAGATGGAGGTGAACATAGTGAGGCTCAAAAGGTCTTTCTGACTCAAAAAATTCTTCATATCTTTCTTTGACCTACCGCATCCCCCCCTTTGCTTTCCGAGGTTTTCTTGACTGCCAAAACTTATTCTGTCTTAATTCACCGAGGCCGTCATTTCCCATTTCTGATTCGCTACATGCATAGCGAGGGCCTCTGTTCTGGCAGTTTTGGTGCCAAAGGTAGCTTAAGGGGGTTCAACGCTGGTCGACCACTCTCGACATGTCGTAGACACTCAAGTCACGGCCCGGGGGTTAAAAAGAAAGTCCCCTTCACCCCGAGTAGCCTGAGTGGCGCTGGCTACCACCCCCAAGTGCAGAAAACAAAAAATACCTTAACATAAATACTCAAGAAGGTGGTGGCGAAATAGCCCCGCCCGTAGCGTAGTAGTTATCGCACCAGACCGGTATTCTGGAGGTCGTGGTTTCGGATCCCACCCGGCCCCCCCCCCCCCTCTACGGCACGCATTCAAAGCCCGCGTCAAACCTCAATTACAATTTTTGTAGGGCCACATTATACCACTTTCTTAACTTTTGTGTGCAACTGCAGTCAGGACGTTTGAATCTGTCGTCGACTTTAAAAAAAGAAAAGGACGCTGAAATTTTTCATAGGTTGGAGCTCGTATTGTAGAGTTTCCAGTCTGACGTCAAATCAAACCTAATAAGATCAGATGAAATTTATTTTAATTCAATTCAAAGCTGAAACGACATTTTTTTTTTCTAATAATACGCACTGTACGAGGTGCAATAACCCTTCCTTTCACGTTAAATAAAAAAAAGGGTAGAGGGTAGATGTTGCTTTATACCTATATATCACCTAAGTTTATAGCATATCCTTGCGAGAAAATCGCCAACGTTTTGTGCGGAGTTAGGACAACCAGTGAACAGCGGATAACAATGATGTGGTGCTGAATAGGCTTCCTGAAATATGGGGTAATTTCACTACTCTGTACAAATTGTCTTAGCGTATAGATTTCGTTCACTTGCAGGATTACCGAATTTGAGTAAAATTTCGCATGCAGGCGAATTTCAGGTTTCGGCTCTATCGTTGGTCCTCGAATCTGGCTTCGCCGTGCAAACTATGTATTAATGTTGGTAGACAGGTGAACAGCCTTTTTTTTATCTGATATAGCAGCGAATAATATCCAACTGCACCCAAAAGTGTTGTCTTTATGAATTTTTGCAAAAATAAGGGTCTCGAGGAGGCTGCACGTGCTTTATTTGCACTTTGCTGGACTTCAGCAGACAATAAGGCATTCAGGATCGCTTTAATTGTATTTCATTCGACGCTGATCTCTCATCATTTCTTCCTTCCCATTCTACTTCTAAACTCGGGTCCGGGGATTCGAGCAATAGCAAAAAAAAAAGGCATCCCGTGTTATTTTTTTTTTGTTTCTTGTTATGTAAAGCTGCGTCTATTATTATATTCCTCGTGCAGGCGAATTTTATAGGGTGTGGCGGCTGCTCTGACGCTTAATTTTTTTGTGTGTGAAAAATAAGTGAAACTCGACAACTACTCTTTCATGTTATTTATGAATTTTTATTCATTATTAATATTTATGTGCTTATATTTATTTATAATTCTCATTCACATTTATGTTTATTCTCTTATAGTTTTATTTATAAAATACTAAATTTTATATTCGTTGTCAAAATTGCAACCTCCCACCCCGGCCCCTCCCCCGGACAAAAATCCTGGCTGCGCTACTGCCGGTTGCAATGTTTCAGGCATGCCTGAGATCGTGAAACAGTGCCGTACGCCTATTACGAAACCCGTAACTGAGAATTCTAGTGGGGTGGAGCCCAACACTCTCAACACTTCCACGATTCAACACTTCGCCGGGTCAGACCAATTATTTAGCATAATTGGGTCTTAAAGCTATGCCGCTAGGCCGCAAAGGCTGGTATGGGACGAGATATTCATGTTGTTTTACATTTGTACACGCATTAATTTCATTGTAGCGAAATTATTTGCCCTTTCGCTGCAGTTGAATCTTGCTGTCGAGGTGAAGGACTCCAGGGAGAATGGCGAGACGATGTGCGGGTTAACGTTTTCTTTTTTTTTTATTGGACTCCAACTTTTTCAACGATAAAACCTATAACGTCGCAGCTATTGATAGTGATGCAGGCGCGCGAATGTCTACCGTTATGAGCGTACTTTTACCGGCACTGCTCGCGCGGGCACGCGCCGTGCACGCCCCAAGGGGCGGTCGCCATCGGAACAGGGTGTAGGCACGTGCTTGGACGGGAAGACACCGGCAAAAGCGTCGCTCCGGGGTCGCTACAAAGGGAGGCACTGCCTGGAGTGCAGTCAGCCGCGGAGAGGCGCCGTGTGGGGCCCAACGCTCCACAACCTCCCCCCCCCCCCCCCCCCCCCCTTTCCACTCGGAGGGTGCCGAGGTGAAAGGTGACGTTCCAGCGCCGCCACTGCTCCTGGTGTCACCTTCGCTCCCGACACTCTCTCTTCCCCCCATCCTTCCCCCTCCCCCTCCTTATGTGGAACAAATCGGGTACACTCAACATACCCGTACCCGCTATTTCAGTCGAAAAATTCTTTTTTTTTTCATTTTTAATGCGAAAGTATTAGGTACAGAAAAATTAGCAGTTGCTTAACTCGGCTATTCCAGGATATACGTAGCGTGACCTAAGGTTCACCTGCTTATTCTAAGGTTTCGTGGTTGTCTAGGATTAGTTGTTTATCATGCTTACTGCTTCTAAAACGATTTCCAGTCCAATCCAGTTCAATACAATCCAGTACAGTCCAGTCCAGTGCGGCGGCGGCGGCGGCTCCGGCGGCGGCGGCTCCGGCGCGCCAGCTGTGCGCCGTGAGACGTCACTGCTCCTCTCGGATGCATGCCCAGCACGATTCCGAGTCAAGAGATCCAAAGAGTCAAAAGATCCAAAGAGTCAAAAGGTCCAATATTGGATCTTTTGACGCGTTGGATCTTTTGACTCGTTGGATCTTTTGACTCACTGTAAACCTTTCGACCCGTTGGATCTTTCGACTCGTTGGATCTTTTGACTCGTATTGGACCTTTTGACGCGGCTAAGGCGAGTCAAAAGGTCCAACGAGTCAAGAGGTCCAATATTAGACATTGTGACTTCTATCTTTTGACGGGGCTAAGGCCAATCAAGTGATCTAGTCTCTTTATGAGCCTCACCTTGGCGTACTTTTGTTTGCTAAGGGCCAAGATTATAACTCCGTTGCCTCTTCATTTTCCCTACAAGGAGCGTGTTCATTCGTTCTAAGCACCAATATCCGAGCCATATATGCTAGTTTTTCTTTCAAGTATATGCATGTTGCTCTCATACAAAAATACGTTTGCGTCACGGGCATGGGAAATTATTTCAGTCGTTAAGCGAACATTAACAATGCCATTTACCGGCTCCGGTCTTTTCAGTATAGGGCGTTTCGGTTTCGGCGCCTTTTGGTACACGGTGCTTTCGGTACAAAAACCAATTCAAGCGCGCGTTGTAGGCAGCAAGATGTGTGCGTCGTAGCAGTTGTAGACACAAAATCGTACTTATTTATTACTCGTGTTCTTGCTCGTAATTCTGCGTTATTTTAACGTAGTGAAAAGGTCATGCGGCCTTCCCAAATGAAGCACTATTTATCTGCGGACTTGTTGCCGTAATAACTGTAGCTTTGAGATAATATCATTGTTGCGTATATCGCTTTCTTTTTAGCGACTTATTATTACCATATCTTTGTGTAAAAATCAGTGACGCTAACATTTTTTTTTTCCACTTGCCTTATTACGGATGCGTTACCAAGGGCACCTTCTCTACCTCACCGGACGTTTCTGTCCCGGCGTCACCCCCATTTCCAGGAAATCGGTGTGTTTAGTGTGTTTGTGGTTTGAAATGCCCAAAGGCATTGTTAATGCTTTCTGGAACATACATAGATTTAATTTGTAGAAAGAAGAGGTCATTTGTCATTTTCGGCGTTCTTCGTCAAAGCATACTGGCCACACTTTGGCCGTGGCTTTGTTCTTATCCGAGACCAATGTCAGCATCAGCTCCCCACCGCCTGTAGCTCTCTAGCTGCACAAAATGGAAAATGGAAGCGAAGCCACACAAGCACGGGTTGGCACTACACTCTCGAGAGTGTAAAAAAAGAGACACGCGGACTGCAACTAGCGGCTTCAGGTTATCATGACGTACTTCAACTCAGGTCGCCTGGAAACCTAGTAACCAGCTTCCCAAAGGGTAGCAATGTAGCACTGCTATTCGAACTCTTGATTCTTTGTGGGTGTAATTATGATCCATATAAGGGTCCTTATTTGATGGATATTGACTTTGATAAACGAGATGCAAGAACATTTGTCCGGAATATTTTCAGCAGCAATCATACAAGTCAGCGCAGCGTCGCCGAACATGAGCGACATGTGGTCGTGGCTCGTCGACATCGCTGAAGCTCACATTCTACATAAGCAAAAACTACCAACATATTCAATGTAATATTATCAAATGACAGAGGAGCGAGAACAACCTGAGAAAATAATCAGAAATAAAAACAAGCTTGATGAATGGTGTTGTTCATAACGTTCAAATTAGCCACGGCTTCACTCGGAGCGCCAAGTGCATATCTTCTACATTTAAAAGTGAAAGTTCAAATATGGGAGCGAAAAGAACACTAAAAGTACAATTAAATGACGCAGTCTATAAATTGCACACCCTAGCCATGGCTCCGAAGGTTCTCATAATTCGTCGGACCTTCTGACGCGGCTGCGGAATTATTGGACCTTTCGACCCCTTGGATCTCCTGACTCGTTGGATCTTTTGACTCGCTTTGGACCTTTTGACTCATTGGATCTTCTGACTCTTTGGACCTTTTGACCCACATTGGACCTTTTGACCGGTTGGATCTTTTGACTCGGCTGTCACGTGATTATTGGATCTTTTGACTCTTTGGACCTTTTGACTCTTTGGATCTTTTGACCATAAGCGGCCCAGCACGGCTCTCCAGGAGCCACGCGAAACTGCTCAACCTCGGCCAGTGTCGCTCACGCTACAAAAAGAAATGGACGCCATCCCGCCCTGCGAAAGTGGATGTCCAGCGCAGGTGTTGTAAACCACTACACAGGGTGATGGGGGAGGGTATGAAATCTTCGTCGTTGTCTGGGAAAGCTTGTCGTTTGAACTCGTATTCTCTGGCTGCAAATGCTGGGTCATGACGCCGGCGCTCGGAGTCTTGGGCGAGAGCTGCTGTGTCCTGCCTGGGTTATTGTGTGGGACACGAAACTTTCCGACCAAAGACAAGCTAGCAGCTTCGCTGTAAAAGACGCAAGGCACGGGGCGCCGACTTCAACTACGGTTCATTGACGAAACCACCTGAATTATATACATGACACACCGATAACCTTACTGGAATCTTGCCCTTGCGCGTCGGTAGCCGTGGGCGTAGATGGTGGGAAGGGCTCCGACGGCCTCCGACGCGCACGGCCTCCGACGCGCAAGGGCAAGATTCCAGTAAGAAAAAAGAAAAAGAAGACACATATATAACCGCTGCTTCTTGTCGTACACAGTCACCCCTGATGAAGGAGCCTAGTTGGCTCCGAAAAGTTGGGACCGCTTTGAATAAAGGCCCTTTGCCTCTTTCAGTTTAACCCAACCAGACAGAGTTCTGTCGAAGATGTTCACATTCACACCGATAACCTGCACGATACCAGTGTTCACTTCTTTACGCCCCCATTCTCCTTTTGCTCTTTTCGTAATATGGAGCTGGCAATCTTGCTGACAAATGTATCGTCAAATCGCTGATCCTTCTACTCTAATAACAGTCAAAAACAGAAGACTCAAGTTGATGATCAATGCCCGCTTTATTTGGGCTGCGAGCGGGTGGACAAGCAAGCGCACTGCAACGCAGTTTTGCGAGGACGAGCAAGTCGCAGCAGATAAATCGGGGTCAAAATAGTCACTAAATAGGCCAAAACCACCCTACTAACTTCCTCTCCCCTTTCCCCATGCACGACAGCGTAAAATATCGGATTTGCCATGGTTCAGGTAGCAGTAAAAGAAACGCCCTAAGTACGCGCAAAAGAAGAACGCATTCTACCTCACCTAACAAAACTTATCTTACCTAAATGATGCCGCAAGGGCGTTTCCTTCAACCGAGTAAACGCGCCGCTGATGCTGAAGCTACGTGTGATGATGATTATGAAGGATGCTTGCGGTTGACAAAGATTTGGCTGCTATGTATGCAATTCTAATCTCACATGGTTGTTTCATCTAAGTCTGACCAATACTTCTTGCGTAGCCTGCAGCATTTCATCCGCTCCTATGGTGAGTAGTTAGGTAAAATGATATTTGTATCCTGTTATTCACGTTTTTCTTTTCATACTGGCGCCAAGGCGTTTGTTAGAATGGTCTGCGGGCCCGTAGAAGCTCTGGCAAACGGGCTGATAGGCAACTCACTTCGCAAAACATTCACATATCTCGCAATAAGCGTTACGATATCGCGACGAAAAACTAATGAAACGTTCTACTAAAACTCGCGTCGCGGTGCCGTCGTAGCGGGCCGCAAAAATTTAGCGTTGCAAGCTGTTGCAAGTTAAACTAAAATATGGCGTCACGTTGCTAAGCCGAGTGCATCGAAGCGACTAAAACCCGACTATCCATAACGAGAATGCAAATTAAAAGAGCGCCCCGGTCGTCGTCCTCGCTGTGGTTTCGCTGTACGCTAGACGTTTTGTAGGTAAAGTAACAGGCCGCGTGGCACATTTACATTGTTTAACCATTATCTCACGTCTCGTGCGGCACCATGGACTTTCATACCAATATATACTAGAGGGAAATCTGGCGCCACTGTCTAGGGGAGCCCATGGAGGAAAAAAAAGCTTAGGAGAGGCCCCCAGCTATCCCCGCGCATTGGCAAAAGTGTGGAGGAAGTCACGTGTTTTCGGCGGCCATTGGAAGTCGCGTTAGCAACGGCGTCCTAGCAACAGCCCGCCCGCCGTTCGCCAGTCATGGAGGAAAGGCAGCGCCTGCCTTGTCGTCCGATTGCGAAGATTGCTGCTTCGGTTTGCTGCGCTGTGGTCTTGCGGAACTCGAAAAGGACGCTGCGAGTTGCGACAGCTGCGCCGATGTGAATATGTCATTTAATTTCTACTTGCAAGTGCACCTTGTACCGCATCAAGCTTTTGCTCCGGTCGCGATCACGACGCGCCTATTGAAGTGCAGATATCGTGAACGCGCCGTCCCGTCGTACGCGCGGACACCCGTCAGGTAGATTTTCGGGAAGTGATACACGGTTGCAGTACGTAGGCGACTTGCAACCGAACGATTCGCAACTCAATTTTTTGGTTATCGCCGCTGCAATATATAGTTTGCTAGGCCGGCAATGCGCGGCAGTGTCTTTGCAACTGTTACAAGGTAGATTCCCAGTTGATATAATTCCATCGTCCTATTACCTTAGTAGGTGTCCGTCTGTTGACTGGAAGAGTGCTGGATCTGGAATCTGGATCTTTTTGTGGTCTCGCTCTGGATTTCGCTTTTCAACGCTTCATACTGCGAGGTTAGTGTATGAACGTTTTCAACTGATATCACCTTGAATTTATTGACACTGAGACAAGTTGAAACTTGGCGAAAAAAAGTTTATTGACGCCACCCACCCTCTCATTTTTTTTTTTTACTCAATAAAACGTTTTGCCTCCTCCTCCTGCTCCTCCTCCTCCTTCGCAAAAAATTCTATCGAAGGCACGCGAACAACGGTACCAAAAACATTCCACAATTTTTTAGCGTGAAATCTGCATGAAGTACTGCTTACCTATATATATAGAACGGCCGTTTAATTGACTAATCATCTCTGATTGCCAGTGAAACTGCAACGCAAACTTGGGCACTTTCCAGTCCGGTAGCCGCACGGCGTTCGCCCACTGTTTGCGGCGTTCTCCATCGCTTGGGAACCTATAAACGGCGGCGATTGCAAACAAAGGATGAATGCACACCAATGTACAGCAATACTTGTCAGCGGAATGATGCACTAACCGGTGGAAAGTGACGCCCAATTCCTTGGGTACCGATCGCGACTTGCAGCCTGGCACCGAGCATATTGCGGCATTGTTAGAGCGAGCCGCTTCGCAAACCTGCTGCGGCCACACTGAAGACGTGTAACAGTGTAACCGCGCGTTTAGGTTCACGGTCACGCGCTGCAAAACGGCCTTCTACCTGCCCATCAGCTGATTTCCGCCGGCTCGGCGCTGGCAGATGCAGACGACAAGAGAGGCGATACAGGACGGAGGAGGCGGAGAAGGTGCACCGAGAGAGAGAGGCAAAAAGAGTCCGCCAATGGCATGGAGGGCCAACGGTCCGCCATTCGACTTACAGAAATGGCGTTTCCGGCTGCGCTGGGTGTGACGTCAGGGCCTCTCCTAAGCTTTTCTTTCCTCCATGAGGGGAGCCGCACTTCGGCGAGCGTTCCTTCGTGTACCTTGGCAGGCACTATGATTAGTCTGCCGTCCGCGCGCTTTGTCCGCGCCGGTGATGCACGCACAGCGCTGCGCAGAGGGCGCTGCGAGCAATCGGAGCGCCCGAGCGGCCGGAGCGAGAGCGGCCGCAGGCCGGACTGTGCCGCGGGCTACTGCCGCCGAGCGCGAGCGCGCATCGGGGTTTGTCGGCCACTTAGAGCGGTGAAATCGAATGGTACGAGGTACATCAGCTCACAATTGAAGGTACGATAGTACTATAGGCCTCCTGCGCTGCCCAGGGGGCGCTGCGCAAGCGGCTTCCGGGCAGTACTTCCGGGTAGTACAAAGCTGCGCGGGTCCCATAGGATCCCGTGTTGACAGAAGCAAAATGAGCTCGACGCTCCCGATTATTTTGCGACGTGGTCACCAGCTCATCCCCGACGCGTCCGATCTATTTCAGCGATCAACTTGGCATTAGGGGAAAAAGCTTTGCAGCGCTAAACACGTTTACAGCGCCGACGAAAGTGCCGGGACCGTGACGGCGTCTGCTACTCGCAGGAGCACCGATCGATGGTCGTACGAAGTGAAATTTTAAGTGAAATTTCTAGTTTAAAGTAATGCTCTAGGTGACAAAGACTTCTCAAAAACAGCCGATCAAAAAAGAATAGTGACGCAATCGGCGATGATCGCGCTTCAAAAAGCCAGCGAGTCCGGCGGACCGCAGGCTCGCCTGCTGCGGAGCGCCGCTCTTTTGCGTACCTGCACACTATGCGTGCACTTTCATTAAAAAGTGCACGTTTGCATCGCCGTTACGAATACATGGTGTAGCGTTAGCTTGCCGTTTTGAGGCGTGTCTCAGTGACAGAATGCCGCGACCGCCAGAAGCGTGAAATCTGTTTTGCGATTCCGAAATTAGTGGCCGTAAAACAAAGTGGTCGGGCGAACTAAGAAGCCGTTCGCTTTCCTTGTTTGCTCTCAGTTTACTTAATTACGCTCTTGCAGCATACATTCCCAGTTCGCACTTAATAGCCTAGAATGGGGGTCAGCAACGGCCGAGTTCCATGCAGCCGACACGACGGAGGGCTGGACGGCAAATCGGGTGGGAGGAGGAGGGGGGCTTTGAATGCAAATAGAAAAAATTCAGCGAATTTCTAATAATATTTGACAATAATCTGGTGAAGTGTGAAAATGGGGGGGGGGGGGGTGCAATTCAACTGGAGGACGCCAATTCTCTGTTCTTGTCTCGCTGTCTAACTCCATTTGAAGTCAAAACTGGCGTGTCGGCGTTGAGATTCGACGACCCCTGCACAAGAAAACCAACACAGTCAGTGATGATCGTCTGTAAATATTCGGGGCCCCCCGCCGTGTATGCGGCTGCTGCAGGCAGCGGGCGTGTGATTTGGTGCGTGTTTTGCGTCTTTTAATAGCGCTTAATTTGTTTATCTGGCGCTATTGCCCCCCCCCCCCCCTACTCGCTAGTATACATGTTCCCTGCCGTTCGTAAATCGTGCGGCGTAAAACGTTACGCAAGAATCATTTAGTTGGCGAAAATACGAAACAAAATTTCCACTCGTTTCAAAGGCGGTGCCAGGCTAGCAGTGTCAGCTGAGTCGGCTGCGCAATTCTTGCGTTCACTTGCATGCTCCCGCTGAAGCAACCTTTTGCAGTTACCTCAGGATACAGGATGAGCAGCGCTCTGTGTTTATGCTACTCGTCAACTTTCCTTTGTCGACCGCACGCAAGAAGAAAAAACTGTAACTGTCGTCCAACAGTTAAACCACCCGACCTGGCGATACTGTCCCACGCCGAGGCCACCGCGACCGCTCGCTCAAAAGAAAGCCGACAAATCGGCTTCTTTTAGCGGACATTATTTTGTTTAGCCTCTGCAACTACTTTAAGGGCTATTTCATACAGTATGCAGTCATTTAAACACGCAACAAAGCGCCACAACCAACTTTCACTCTGGCTTGTAATTGAAAACACATGGAGGGCGACGAGGGTCGTCTGCTTTTGTACTACCCAGAGGCGTCGGCCGCTAGGGGCGCTGCATGTCGCCAAAACTCCAGCGCAGGAGGCCTATAAGACCTCTTAGTTTCACGCCCCGAGTTTTTCGCGAATTGGGCTACGGAGCCTCTTTGCGGACGCTGAATTTCGCGAGTGAGACCGAAGGATGAAACCGCAGCAACCAGCGTAGCCGTTTCACTACCACCGCTTGAACCATTATTAAGGTGAAGCTTTCTACGTCTCACTGATGGCCTCTGTCGCCTCGAAAAAGCACTGCAGGAAAGCCAACTGTCTCTGATGACGGTGATGTTTGTGAGTAAAGTGAGAGGGGAAAAAAACGCTTCCCGTGGTCAGAATCGAAGCTGGCTCCATCGCGTTATGAAGCCGACGTCTATCTCATTGCGCAATTCCAACATGGAATAAGAGCTAGTGCTGGTAAGAAACGCTCCAATGCACAGGGACGCTTCCGGAATACAGGTAAAATAATTTGCAGAAAAAAACAATTTTTTTAGGTATTGCGGAAAAAGAACTGCGTGATGGTCGCCTGTTTCGCCTTCGCATCTGGTCCCAAAAAAGTGTTCTCGAGCTTCTCAATGCCGCGTCAACTGTTGGTCGCCAACGCTATATTCTATCTTGCTGTGAAGCAGGCAAAGCATATGTTTTTCTTGTTCCTGCCGTTTTTGGCACTTCTTGAGACACGTCGTCGTCCACATGATCAGAAGCGTCTTCCCCAGCTATATCAACGATGTAGGCGTCGGACAGCACTCCGCTAACGGGACATCGGCCGCGCACAGTGCGTACCCCGCGCAAATTTGCCGTTCGCGACGGTGTTCGGCGCGTAATGGGAGCTAAGCTTTAACTGAGAGCTTATCAGCTGCCTGCACCGAAAGTTGCATTGCGTCCTCTTTGTCAAAATTTCGAGATATCCGTGATCCCCGAAAAGACGTTTCGAGACAAAGGATGGAAAATGTCGCCTATGGCAGGTATACACCATTTTCCTTGCTAGACGTGGGCGCCGCCATTTGCTTTTTCTGACCGGACCGCTAGCGCCGTCTATGAAGCGACCGCCGAAACCTCCGCGCTGGGCTGTTAAGTGCTCCGTTCTTTCCGTGCGTCTGCTCGGTACCCGTGCATTACCAAGTGAACCGTAGTGGTTTGGCGTTAAGTTGCGGTTGCAGTGCTTGTATGTGTGTGTGTTCTGTTTTGTTTTCATCATCTGCAGACGGATTTTAGGTCTTAATTTACTGCCAGAGCGGAAAATGCCGATCCCGGCTGTTGCGAGCAGCAGTAGCAGTGTACGTGGTGGTGCCGGTGGTGCTCCGCAGTTCCGCGATGCAAACGAATCGGTATGGCACCGACTGACATAGAAATCGATATCGGGGAGTAAATACATGTTTTCAAAGCCACCGTGCTTGTTATGTTCGCCGATTAGTCATGTTTACGGAAGCGCGGACGTCGAATGCAAAGCGCGCACAGCATATGTGGGTCACGGTGATCCGTGCTCGCGATGGACTTACGACGAGGCGATTGCGACGCTGTTGACATTGTAATGTAATATAATTTTTCTTAACTAGACTTATGACGGTTACTGACGAAACGAAATCACCTGGGCGGAAAAATAACACGACCGCACAACCAGTCAAATTACTATTCGAAGGTTGAGCCAAAGGGTCGACGTTCGGGCGAGTTAATATTGGTTGATCATGATCGGGATTATTATTGACCTAACTCTGCGCAGCGCATGTGGCCTGTCGCTCGGAGCCCACCTTTGTGAAACCGCTGCTTGCACCACAAATGCTTTACGCGAGCAGCAGTAACTGTTTTGTAATTGTAATACTTTAGATGCCGTGTCAACGCAAAAAGGAGTAGAAGCTTTTCCTTTAACCGCGTTGTGAACAGGTTGAGCTATTTTCCAAATGCATCGTTCACGCGTATCTCCAGCTGCGTTTCCACATTGGGCTGCCTGCTTATCCTGCTATCGACCAGCAGTGTGCGATGGAGAAAGTTATCTTTTCATATCGTTTGGCAGTGTAATGCGTTGGCCTGAAAAAAAAGTAAACAAAACGCCGTGATTTTAAAGGTTACATTAAATGAAAAGGGGATTGTTTAATGCCAATCGGCTTTAATGACAAACAATATATGGTATTTTAAATTGACTACAAGAACCAGAAGTTATTGTAATGTTGTATTGTATCGGCGCTCGTCAAAGATCCCCAGGTAGTCAAAATTAACCCGGAGCCCTCCACTGCGGCGCGCCTCATATGACCCATGAAGCGTTGGGGCGTTAAACACCATAATGAATCAATTAATCAATCAACCAATCAATCAATGCTGTATTGTAAAAGATAAAGTTGCTTCTAACATTTCAGGGGGTTCGGTTCCCTGTCGCAGCATTGCGTGTAATGAATGGATTTTGCTCCGTCTGCTTGCCGTCCAAGTGCACCCAACAAACCCTGGAGTTGGTCGTTGGTACGAAGTCGTTGCGGTTTATCAACGGCATCCACCGATATCTCAACTCGGTGTGCGTTGGGAAGTGATGCAGCAAAAACACGCCGCGACCGCACTGCATTTTCTCCAGGCGGTGCCGTGCACATGCGTGCTGTCAGCGACTGTTTCTCGCTTTCTCTGGTTGTTCAATAACCCACCACCGCGCAGTGCTGGCCAAGCGACGTTTGCGCCTTGAACGGCATCGCAGCATTGGCTAAAACAGTTGAAAGTTCCGCAAAAACTAAGCACAAGGTGCAAAATACTGCTGAACTACGCTGCGGAGCCCACCGCGCCGGGCGATTTTAACAGCCCAGCGCGCACAGGCAACGCTGGTCGGCCGCCGAGAGAACTGGTTTGAGAGTATTTTCCCCCTTTCCCGGCTCCTTATGGAAAATGGTGTATACGCACGGCAAAAAAAAATGTTTCGACTTAACCGATATTTCGAGATATCCGAGTTCGAGTTATGGTGAAATACTATATCTGATGACTGAAGGTGATAAAACTTCGTATGCATGTGCACACGTCTTGTTGTTTTATTCAGCATTTACATTTAACAGATTCCCAGTTGACTGGACGTAACTGAGGGGGCCGCGAAGACGTCCGCTTAAGGGCCTCCAGATCAACGATGCGAAAGGTCAGAAGGCACCGGTTCGAGCTGCTTTATTTACATACACGTACAGGGGACAACATCTTGGGAAACTTGCAAAGAAAGATGGTTCCAAAGAGCCATACAAAAAAGAGGAGCGCCGGCACACCACACAGACATTTTCACGCGCTGACTAATCCATCAGTTAACAACGGCGGTGGTATTCACAAAGAACGGTTGTTTGCTTGGTAATGTAGCTGAAGTCCCGCATGATGTTTCCAAGCTGGAAAACGATGCCGTGCCGGCAGTGTTCCCGAAGCCCCCGAGTATGTGTCGAAGTCGGTTCGACACATACTCAGGGGCTAGCGTAGCGACACGCTTACGCGGTTTTTACAAGGCTCGATCCTTCATAATACGCGAAAAACGTACTCCTGTCACTTCCCGCTTCGGTTAAAACTCTTCGTGCTGGTAAGAACCAACTTATTTGGCTAATCTGGTTTGTCGACAGAAACGGATAGGGTTCGAAAAGGGGCAGTTAAAATGGGCTGAACCCGCCAGAAATAGGGCAGAACTACGAAGGCAGCAGCGGCACGGCAGAGCGCCGTCCGCCGCTGCCCATCGCGCCGGCCGGCCACCGCGCTCCGATTGACTGCAGCGCCGCCGCTGCATGCATCACGGAGGAGTCCCCTTCGCGGCCGGCGGACGGCAGTCTAGCACATATTTCTAGGACCTAACCATACAGGCACGTTCCTCTTGGCCTTGGCATGGCTCAAAAACAGGCCGAAAAGTTGGCTCTGGCTGAAAAAAAGCAACAATATTCCTGTAGAATGTTCATCAAATTTATTTTGTTATTATACAATTGAACCTCTAAAAAGATTAATTTGTCAATCATTATGTAGAAGCTTCACGCACGATGAACAAGACAAAAATGTTACCCTTTTTTGTTGATTTTGACTTCGAGAAAAAAAAAAAGAAGCCATATGGCTAGTTAAGCCAAGTAGGCGAGGAACGTCGCTAGCGGCAATGGCGCCACCCACGGCGGCCCGTGACTGCAGCGACAGATTTCCCTCTAGTATATAATAGTATGAAACTCTATGTGCGGCACCAAGATTGACGCGGAGAGAGTGGCAGGTAACGGAAGTGTAGGGCGGGCAAGCTGCTTTGTCGTATGCGCCGAGTGCGCAACCAGTGGTTCCTGCGGCCGCGATTGTTCACTCGGGCCCTATTCTCGACTGCACAAATTGCCGGCAATTCAGGCAATTTTCCGGAAGTCTTTTCTGATTGGCTTTCAATTTTGGTCACGTGCTTCTGGTTGACAAAGCGTTTGTGTGTGCTGTCGTCATTGTGACGTTTCATGTCATCTACGGACACCAGTTCTAAAGTTTGCCTTATTTCTCGTTACTAAAGGCGCATAATTCTTGTCGGGCAATGAAAAACCAGACTAAATGCAGCGGACATGACAACGTAAGCCTGTTTTTGCTATTCAACAACAATACTGCTTGTAATACACACCCCCTCTGTGATTGGTGGAGAAGCCGTGACGTAATTTAAACAGTTGGCGGGAACGATTACGTCAAGCATTGGAAACTTCAGCCTGCGTAAAAGTGACGTAATGCTACGTAACAGCTTAAAAATGGCGGCTGTTTTTGTCGCAAAATACAAGCAAAATAGGGCACAATATTGCGCCGGCTTACGGCGCAGCGAAATGTGCGGCAATTTGCAGCAGGCGCAGTTTCGCATGCGCGCTGTTTAAAGCATGTTTCCTACCGAAACAAATTATAGTTTCAACTGCTTCCAAGTCAGCGATCATGGAACATACAAATAACATGCAGTATTTTGCTTTTATGTTTGGCAATGAAATAAAAATTATTTGTTTGGCGTAACCGCAACATAAGAGGGCAGTACAAGCCTCTCCATGACAAAGAGAACCCAATGCATGGCATTTGTCCATACTTGTCCTAGTAAGCTGTTGGGTCACATGATCGATCTCAAGAGAAAAATAACAATGATAAGTGACTATTTAGTTCATTACAGCGCTGATTGCAGTCGAGCTTGACGAATGAGTGAATCGGCGACATCGGTGCGCTCCGCGGTTATCAGGCGTAGCGCTTCGCTGCTCTTATGGGTCATAGAAGCGATGGTCGCAGCCGTCTTTTTCTGTGATCACGCCATAAACTTGTAACATAGCAGCAGACGATGGCCTGGCGGCGGTGGCGGCAGGGAAGGTGATAACGCAACAAAGCTTGCATTGAAGCAGAGAGCCCAGCTATGTTAATAAAAGCGTTTGAAAGAAATAAATAGATACGGTAAAAAAAATTGTGTGATGTTCTTTTGCACGACATCCGCCTTTCACTCACTTTTGGATCAACGTTACTCGATCGCCTTGTGGTGTTGGCGCCAAATTTGACCTCCAGAAATGTGTTTTTCTTGTCAGCCTCAGCTACCGTCTTAATTTTTATAGTACATGCCAAGTGTTTTTATATCTTTCTTGCACAATATTTGATACCTTGGTAGCGATCTTTATCAGTGACTCGTCAAATTACACTGCATGTCGTCATAGCTATAGGTGCAGCACGTCACTGATTGCTTACGTAGTGGTTACGCAAAAAAACATGGGCGAAATGCCGGCAATTTGTGCAGTCGAGAATATGGCCCTCGGAAGGTTTTAGTTTTCCTGCCAGACGACTCCGCTGTCTCACCCGCTTCCGGCCCCCGTATACATCACGCGAAACATGATGAAATGGCGGGAGGGATGAAATGCAGTTTTCAATTGGTAAAATCTCGGCAATTAAAGTGCCTTCCACCGCCGAATAACTGTTGAGAAGGCTTCGGTGCAGTTGAACTTTAGTCTGAGCCCAACTTGCTATTTACCTTCAGCGTCCCTTTAACAGCCTACTACCATAGCTGCCTCCTAGCTGACGCAAACACTTGCGTGACAACTGTTTAAGTGAACCAACGGAGGCAACTTACGACATATGAAAGCACATGTCTTATCTTTGGGGTTGCAGGACTAGCACAATCGTATCTCGCTGAAGCAAAAAAATGGCCTGCTTGATTTATTTGATTTTAGGGTTTAACGCGCCGACGCAACGGAGGTGATGAGGCGCGCCGTAGGGGACGGCTCTGGATTAATTTGGACCTTGTCAACTTCAGCGTCAACTTCACGTGAATTTCAAATTCAAAATAGAAGAAATAGCACGTCAGGTTCATAATAGAACAAAATATTCGCGTTCAGAAATATATCAGCTGATACCCAAACATATAGATGAACAAATCGCATCAAACACAAATTAAATACCAATCGGTTGAAACATGAAATATAGTGGAAAATATATGCGGCTATCAGCCATACGGTGGCCCATTGGGGTTGCGCTACTGAGCCCAAGGATGGTGGTACGATCCCGACCACAGCGGCGTTTTTTTTTTTTCGATTAACGCGAAAAACAATAAATCTCGTGTGTCGATATTTTCGCCACGTAAAAGAACCCCAGGCGGCCAAAAATCCTTCATTACGGCGCGCCCCGTAGTCATAGCAGCTTGGGCTCGTTGAAACACCGATATACTTTATTTGCAGCTCCAATGTAAGCCCATGACTTCTGCGTCTATATTCTGCTCACTCATAAGCGCAAATTCCAAAGAAAGTGATCAAACATTTCAAAGAGGAAGTTAGATGCCTTCCCTCTTTAAACCGTGTGATTGATTTAAAAACAACAACAGAAATCAAACTGAAAATCATGAACATATTTGGCGAGTATCATTATTACCAAGTTTGCAACACAAGAATGAAACTACGGAAAGGCTAACTGAATTAAAAACAGCGCAGGCAGTACCGAAAAGCCACACACATACGACGTCTCAATACAAAAAGCCGAGGAATCACCAATATAAAAAAAATAAGCAGGGTATTCAGACATCACGAAAATCACGAAGCCCGAAGAAAAGAAGGTGCCGTTTAAGAAGCTGGCGTTTAGAAACCTGCGTAAGGCGCCCATTGACCCGACGAGGGCGCGTTGAGTCGAAATAAACAGGTTTTCTGGACTCGCCCTCCCCATGTATAAGCGGACGCGTCGGGTCGGGGAGCCGTCGTGGCGAGTCCGGTCGACCCGGAAACGGGGGGTACGTTGGCTGAACGCGCCGCGCTCGGAAAGGGCGTGTATAACCGGTCGCGCCGAGTTGACGGGCCGTAAGTAATTGTGGGATCGAATACCTCCGCCCATTGTGACCTTTCCGGCCCGTCGCGGTCTCCCCTTCCCCTGTCCCCATCGCCATCGTTGCTCTTGCTCTGCCGGCCGGTACGCGCGCGCTAGGCAAGATGTCTTCATCGCGGGCTCCACGCACCATGTGGACAGATGACGAAATAACGACGTTGCTAGCTTTGTTCCACGAAAAAAAAACTGAGTGATTTACTCGATAGCAAACGCCAAAAAAACCTAGATCTAGACATGGACCTAGAAAGATGTCTCAAGGAATTGGGCCTACAGTGGACGTGGGAGCAAATAAGGACATGTTGGAAGCATTTGAAAAAACGCTTCACAGCTGTATGTACCTCCACGTGTATTTGATTCAAAAAGTTTTAAGGCGCTTTAATTGTGACTGACTTTTTTGGCATTTGCAGGAACGCCTGCTGATGTGCAAAAGTGGCGCGGAGCCTTCAAAGTGGAAATGGTTCGACAAAATGAACCTTCTGCTTGGCGACCGCCCGATGGTGCAAGCCAGAGATTACGGTGTCGACACCTCCGCAGAAGACGAGGGCAGCGTTCTGTTATGCGGTAAATGCAGATCACTTTTAAGTTTAAATGTTGCTTTGCGCGTCGTACGAGAGCTTGTTGGTTGTCGTGCTCACGACCAGCTATTTTGCTCTGCACGTAGCAGGAAATCAGCTTGTGCGCGAGAAATCGCAAATACTTTACACGAACGCCTTCACAAAGTTTCTGGTCACCTCGCCATCAGAATACATTTGCAGAAATTCACAGAATTGTCTACTAACGCGCGGAATTCTGACGCCGCTTGTATTTATTTTGAGTTCCTCACAGCCAGGTTCGACTATGAGTAGCCAAATACTTTGGGTTATTTTAATGTTTTTTAAGTTCTTATTTGGATCTTTTCTCCGGCGGTGTAAATTGATACTATTACAAAATAAGTGCCTTTACCAATACATGTAATTTCCCACGGAGGAAAGACGTAGTCCAGGGTTGGTTTCGCTATTTTTAATTCGGGTTTCAAGAATCCCTCAATGGACTCAGGTGTTTCGGACGTTTTTTCGGGTTCAGTGTTTGGGTTTTGGAGGAGATGTGGGTCGTTCCACGCCAAACATCCCCGACAGCAAGCTCGACCATCTCCGATTACGCTATAAAAATAATGGTCGATCACTTTTACTGCACTATGCATTTTGGGAACCAATTTCTAGAGAAGAAAATTTTAATTTCTTAAATATGGTGGCAGTTAGGGTGCGAAAAAATTTCGCAAAAAATGAAATATTATACGGAGCACGGTAAAACGATTCCATTCGGTAGGAAAAGAACCGTATTTCCTTGTTAAAACGCATTCACCGCTAGTGTATGTTAATCTGCTTTGCGGGGAAGCAATGCAGTGTTCTTGGACCATATTTAGAAATTTTTGCAGCCTTTACAACTTCTCCAGAGATACGCAGCTGCATAGCTTGTGTCCATTGTTGACGGTAAGTGCGGGAAAAATGCGAGTCACGAAGTCAGTAGTTTCGAAGCGCTAAACACATGGAATTTGAAAAATTTCGCAATATTGCTCATGTTCAGGCACTAATCGCTCTGTGTGGCGCTCCATATAGAAATATACACTTTGGATCATTTGAAAGGGTGTATAAAGGATATTTATTCCTGTAAGTTTAATCCGAGTCCTTTTTTTTTTTTTTACGCGAGAAAGTATTATTTACATTGAGCTGCCCCCAAGATTGCGAACGGCGGAGCGTAAGTGCACTTCACTGCACCGAGGGTTCTTCTGCAGCCTCCTAAATGCACCAAAGCCGGCTTGTCGATTCATGCTTCATTTTCCTGCACTCACCGCCAATAATACAAACAAATTATGCAGCTGCATTATCTCATAAAAAGTTGTAAGAGCTGTAAAAAATGTCTAAATATCGCCCAAGAACAACGCATTGCTTCCCCTCAAGGCACATCTTGAGACAACGCTAGTAGCTGTGAACGCGTTGTGCCAAGGAAACGCGGTGTTCTTCCTACCAACTGGAATTTTTTTCACAACCTAGTTATTGGTCACTGCCACGATATTTATATTGCTCTGAGAGTTAGAAAAAATTGCTTTCCGCCAAAAACTGGTCATGGAAACGATTAGTGTAGTAAAGCGATCGACCATGAATTTTTATATTCTTATCGGAGTTGGTCGAGCGCACTTCCTGGAACGTTTGGTGTGGAATGAGTCATGTATAATACGCGGATTTTTTTTTATTTCGTCACTTCGTTTTGGGGAATTTTTAAAATTTTGGTTATTCTGGTTTTTTATATATTTACGTTTGGCCAATTAAGGGCATCTGCGCTGTTACGGCGATAAAATGTGTTAATTACGCCAATTGTGCATTTTTTGTGGAAGCACGGTCTTCTCATTCTCGATATTTTTATTTGTATTTTCAACATTCTTTTCCTGGAGCTTTTAATTTAGTCTGCATTTTTGGTAGGTTTATATGTTGATTTCGCCAGATTTTTTCAACATTGCATTTGTTAATTTTTATTTCTAAAAATTCTGTTTGACCAATTATCTCCATTTCGGTTATAACAATTAAATGTGTTACTACACTCATCCCGCATTTTTGATTGAATGCAGGGCATTCCACAGTCTAAGTTGCTGGGGTACTCGGTGAGGAATGCTACGCAGGATAAATATAGATCATGACTTGACCATGAACGTGGATGTAGTGTCAATATTGCCATCCCTGATAACAATGAAAACCTACGGCAAATGCACTAATCCAATATTTATAATTGCAGATGGCAGTGAAGAGGGGGAAGGTGCGTCCGACGATCTAGAAACATGTAAGTTTTTTTCTGTGCTGAAACGCCACAGCACTCATGTTTCCTAGTTCAGTGTTCAATATGAGAGTGAAAAAAATGATGCGGAGAACATGCGTGCAAGCTTTATTTACTGCATATACATGAGCTCATAGTACATCATGTCCACCGTTGGAACAAAATTGCCAGCAAAACAAGTGTGGTCTGGTGTGCCAAGGCATCTGCGCCTCACATTTTCCCTGACACAAGTCACTTTTTAGAGTACATACTCCACACTTGCTCAGTTTTTGTGTGTAGAAGAATTCTTTGAGATATTAACCCGTTTTCTCGATCTTTAGACACCCTCTGTACACAATGAAGCCTCAGACCATAATACATGTGGGAAAACACAAAGCATTAACCAACACCTGCAGCACTTGCAAATGAAAAAGGTGCGGCCTTTTTCCACATACTCACCTACAGCCAACTTGTAGACAGACCACTTATTCCTAAAGATGTCATAAAAACATGTCATAAAACATGACATAAAACATCAAGTTCAATTACATCCCCCTACAAAATGGATCAGACAAAAACTGCACAAGACTGAAGAAAAAAAATGAAAGAGGCTGTGATAAACATGAAAAAAGCTCCGTCATGGGCATTTTATTTTCAGTTGCAACATCTACGCCATCGCAAGGAGGACCAGGCCCTTCAGGAACACAAGGTGGAACCCTGACCCCGGATGCAAGTCTACCCCCGAAGCGCCGCAGGACAACCACCTTTGAGAAGGCGCTCGACAAAATGTATGAAAAGAACATTGAGATGCAAGAGAAGCAAAATAAGATCCGTTTTGAAATGGAAAAGGAGCTTCTCCAAAAGGAGCATGAAAATACGAAGGAGCTCTTGGCAGGAGTCACTAACTCCTTCTTGCAGGGAACTCAAGCCCTTATGGGGCAGTTTTTTGCTCAGCAGGCCACCCTTTTAAGCAGTCTTCAAGGCATGCACACCCCTCCAGTTCAAATGCCACCGTTCATTCCCTACCTGCCAGGGCACAGTCGCATTCCAAGGCAATAGGTCAACTTTTCTTTGTGTATGCAATGTATGTGTGTAGTTGTGTGTGACTGACAAAATGAAAAAAAAACCCTAAGCATCTACCGATTTCTCACCTACTGCCACTGAGTTCAGCCCAGTATTTGTCCTCCAGGCTTACGCTTTTTCCCTTTCTTCTGGTTTTTCAGAGATGCCATAGTGCATGTCTCGGCCCACTGCCTCATTGGATAACAAACAAGGCACAGTAGTGAGTGACTAGTGCTGTGCTTTTTAGTAAAACCTAGGACCTGAGTGGAAGATCGCCACATCACACCAATTCCTGTTCCTTGCAATTCCACTTGGTTTCTACTGCTTAACACAAGTATCATGCGTCCACACAACGGCAGTGGGACATGACTACAGTTAAACCGCGACTGAAAAGTCGCCAGGACCCATGAATTAAATTGAGTCTCAACCGTAGAAGGCAAAAATTGCCTCTAAATTCTGTGAGTACCGTGAATCGCTCCAAAAATTTGAGGTAGGTGGCACTTTGCCTCAAACCGTTCAGCAATTTTTTTTGGTTCATTTGCTGACGGCAACTTCATATATTCTTTTGCCAGGTGCGTTGTCACCGATTGGCAAAACATATAAAAAAACTTCTTTACTGTTGATTTGTGAACGCCAAACTGGTTTGCCACAATGCGGTATTCTCCACAGCTTGCTAATTTGTAGAGAGCCATAGCCACCCTCTTGTCGAGAGGAACAGGGGCCCGCACGTAATTCTCACAAGGAGACATGTATGGCGCCACGGAAGCAACCAGGTGGCAGAAATTGTTCCTCGACATTCTAAAATTCTCCCGCCAGTCATTGTCATTGAAGTTCGTAGCCACAATTCGGTACCACCAATCTTGGCACCGTTCTCGCATCCACATGGCCCGCTTGGTCGGTGGTGCTGCACACTCCAATCCTGCAAGAAAATATAAACAATAGCAAATTACATTTATTTTTAAGCATAAATGAGCCACAATAGAAATAGAGGTGTAAAATTAATGGAAAATATTATGCGGCAGTATAAATGTTTACGTAAGCCAATAGAAATTTTACTGAAAAATGTATATTGCATTCGAATTGAAATTACAAGCCCTCAGATTAAAAAGCCCTCGTGTCAAGATCTCACTGTCCAGTCCACAAGCCACAGAAATCAGACCAGCCAAACAGGGTGAGCGTACGAGGCAAGAGGAACACGGTGCACCTTAATTGTGGTGGACTAATGAACTCATACTTCTAGCGAACTTTAGCACAGAATGAAGAAAGAAAATACGAAACACACGCTAGACTTCAACTTCAGCAGCAACCAACTCGCCCAACTCTCCGCTTTAATTGTGGTGGAACTGTATGCTTTGTTTCAACAATTGATAAGCGTCTCTTGTCATTTCCATTTAGAACCTGCTTATTGTTTTTCGCTGAAATTTTTTCACGGAGATTCAGGGCGCCGCCTAACTCGTCTTAGCGACAAGCCACAACTATTGCAAAAAATGAGCCACGTAAAGTCTTCAAAGGTTTTTCCACAGCATCAGGTATAGAAATGCGAGGCGTTACAAACCATGAATCACGGCGAATTCCTGGAGAGACCAGCCAGGGGTGACCAGGGGACGGTGCGTCAGGCTGCGGATACGCCTGCGGCGAGCGCTGTGCCGCAACAGAACCACTGCTGCCATTGCGTTGTGCAGTGTTAGCCAAGACACCAACACAACCATAAAGTGCAGCTGGTGCAAACTGAGAAAATATACCAAGACGGGAGCTGAGATAGCCATCGCGGTGGCGGAGTGACAACTGCGTAAACAACCGCAGCCCACAGCGGCGAGAGCGCAGGCTTGGAGGAGCGGAAACCGGTCCCGGAAGACGGGTTTTCGGCTCGCCTCGACGCAAGGCGTCGCTGCGATCACCGCTCACCTGGAGTGGTGGTGGAGGAAATGTAGCGAAGGGATGGGTACGCTAGTGAGAAACTCTATGGGGTACGCAGGCGGAGTAATCATGCGGACGAGAATTTAGAACAGCGAGGGGAGAAAAAAGGGGGGTGGGGGCGATGAGTTTAAAACAGAAAAGAGGGAGAGATGGGAGGGAGGAAGCAAATCTATAGGTTATCTGGGAGTAGGGCAAGTAAACGTAATAAAACAGGCAAGTCGGTTGCTGACAACCGACGCCCCGATTCAAAGGGAAAGCCACTAATCATCATCATCATCATCATCACCTACGCTCACCTCGGCTCGTCCGTAGGAGTTCATATAAACTCGGACGCGTCGAGGTAAGCTGAACCCGCCACTCGACTCACCCCGCCCCCGTCGCGTCCATGTACACGGGGCTTGCTTTGTGTGCGCATATCCCCCCTCTTTTAAGCGCTGGACACATGTACGACTAGTGCACGCGATTCGCATGCGACTGATCGTTACGATTGATCGTTAGGACCCGTTTCGGCGTCGATCGCTGGTCGGAGGAGGCTCACGACGCGCGACTGGCAAGCCAGATGCAGTCGTGCCATCGTTGAGATCGTCGTGAGGCCACAGCCAATGAGAGCCCGCTGAGCCCGCAACCGGCTTGCGTTGCTCGGGCGCTCCGGCCGGCTCGGGTGATGGGAACTTTAGGCTTAGCATCCTGGCGGATATTTGATCGCCGCTATCTGTGCAGCTGCGAATGACAATCCGTAACACAACTTTTCACCACACCATCATCCCCTTTCTCGCATGTGGGACTTTATTTAAGCTATAACTGCCGTTTGAGCGATCGGTCACCAAGACATCTGCGTGGCCTGTTTCGATGCTTCCGCGCCGGCCGGTCGGCGCACCGCGCGCCGCACGCCGCGGCGACCGGTCAGCGTAGGCTTGCATCGCGGCAGATATCTGATCGGCGCTTTTAAAATAAGCCCTGACAATAATCCCTAGCACAATTTTTCCCCACACTAACACCTACTTTCTCGCATGTGGAACTTTATTTTAACCATCAGATTGATTCAGAAGAGCAGCGACAAGCGGTTGCTACCGTGGTGTGCGCCGATTCGAGCCGCTGAGTGTGCCGAGCTGGCAGGCACGGCCGGCGTGTGCGCGGACTGTTTCTGAAGGCAGAAAACGCTTCACGATTGCCTGCTTTATTCATTTCTTGTGAACAAATGCGCGGAATCTACAAATTCAGCTTAGCGATCGTCGTCGTTGACCATGGAGCAAAAACAGTGGGCGGAGCGACGCCGACGACTCATTGTATGCGCGCATCGGGTCATGTGTCTCAAATTCACGCGTACGACTAGTCGTGGCGACAGTCCTAACGATCAGTCGCATGCGAATCGCGTGTACCAATCGTACATGTGATCGCGTTCCCTGAACGGTGGGGGCGCGCGGTAGTTCCTCCGCGTGCGCGGTACGGCGTTCGTGAACGTTCCCAGAAAACCATAGATTGTAAGAAACTCTATGCAGAAAACGACGGGGAGATTTTCTCCCCTCGTGACGGAGGGCGAAGCGGGCGATGTCTGCTTGAAGCAACACCATCGCGGCGTGTTTAAGGCGCATTTGGAGCTTTCCTGGAACTGGAAACTCATGGGTATAAAGGAAGCGGGACGACTTTAGGCTAGGAAAACAAAAAAAAAATAAATAAACATGTACAGTTATTTTGTACAATCATGCGCTGTTTACAAAAAAAAAAGAAAAGAAATGTTAACTGAACATTGCAAACGATGGTGCTATTGCGGAGAAGACTAGCCTCTCTTTGACCGACTACTCTTAGTTTGAAGCAAAGTGCAGCTCCTGGAACATTTTTCAATGAAGAATGATAACATTAGGCGGGTCGCTCTTACCAAATTATTGCAGCTAGACGCAAACATGGTCACTTTTACGCCACCACCACCGCGTCACAGTCCGCGCCGGTAACAGACAAACATCACGGCGTTAGCGAGTATGCACCTACCGAGGTACGAAGTATAGGCCAGAAAGCCTCCCTACCGTTTGCGAAATCCACCTTGCTGTGTAGGAAGATTGGTTGCTTTTACAGCGCAACACTGTTATGCCTCCACGAGTCCTACGCTTGTTGTTGATCCTATCGCCACTTGAAGTATCCTGTTGGTGCTCCCGCACGCACCCACCGCCACATTATACCTCCGCGAAGCGAACTCGCGCACCACACAATACGTCAGGAACAGTCTTGGTTGATCTTGCTGATACATTCCTTCCTCGCGTGCCGTTTAAGCGGCAAGGTCGTCACTTTTTGGAAACTCCACGTGGCATGCCACGCTTTCTATATCGGAGCTCGGTGTCTCGCTGCACGTCCACCGGGAGCAGCGGCCATCTTGACGACTGCCCTCTCGTTTGCGCCGAGATCTCGCGAGAGGCTCGTCCTGTAACTCCGCTCATGAACGGAGCATTTCCGGGCGTGAATCTCCCAAGCCGGACTTTTTTTGGAGTTTATGTGCTTAACTCCGTTCTCGGCCGGAGCAAAGGTATGTTATCGCTTCGTATTTACACCGTCACTTGGTTGACGGAGTGTTTAGGCGTACAGTGCTTTAAAAACTCCGCAGTACGGAGTAAGAGTCGTACTGCTGGAGGATTTACCGGAGCATAAACCTAATGAAACTCCCCATCCGGCTTGTTTTCGTTTGCTGTGTACACACGGGCGTTTTTGCTTTTCGCCTCCATCAGAAAAGCGGCCGCCGTGGCTGGGAATCGAACCCGCGACCTCGTGCTCAGCAGCGCAACGCCTTAGCCACTGAGCCACCGCGGTGGGTAAATGGACTGCTTGAAAAAAATTACATCACCCTAGCACGATCTTCAAATTATGAACTTTATAACTCAGCAACGACTCAACGAACTCACAAAGTCATTTTTGGAACCAGTTTTCACTCAAGCTCCAGGAGGTAGATTGCTGAGCAACTCATCTACACTCCCCCAACCTCAATTTCACAGCGAGCGCAAAACTCGGAGCTCACTCATATTCAGAACTCCCTCGAGCTCAGAACTCAATTCGGGCTCAGAACTTAAATGGAATCTGAACTCACTCGGGCTCCGAACTGAAAGTGGACTCAGAACTCACTCGGGCTCCGAACTCAAAATGGACTCAAAACTCACACGGGCTCCGAGCTCAAAAAAGACACAGTTGTCACTCGAGCTCAGAAATCAAAGTGGACTAAGTACTCACTCGGACTCAGAACTCGAAATGGACTCAGAACGCACTCGGGTCAGGCGAGCTCAAACTCAGTCGGGCAAAAACGCTCTCTGGATTACTAGGGTTCAAACTCACGATGCCAGACTAGCCTCACCCTCACTCAAACTCAAACTCACGCGTGAGTTCGAGCCCAAATGAGTCTGAGTGAGTGAACCTATGAGTGAGTCCGGTGACCTCTGGTTCAGGCTAACCACAACACGGAACACGAGAATAAAACAGCGCAAGCAATTTCGCCTTTGGGACTGCGTCGTTGACGACCATGGACAGACGGATAGAAAAATCAATATTCGGGAGCCGAGGTCTCAATTTCCAATTGGCCCCCGCCCGGGGCACCTTGAGTATTCATGGTGACGGTGAGCAGTGACACCGCGGACCCCGAGTTCCCATACATAAGCCGTGTCCAACCGTGGCGAGGTGTTTAAAGGTGAAAGGTAGAAGCTGTAAACGGTGGCCATCGGAGCCTTGGTCAAGCTCCGGCCGATGGGCTCCCTGCCTGTCTACCAGGCAGGTAGCTCCGGGACCTCTTTGAGTACCAGGGTAAGGTCAAAGGAGAAAGTACCCCCGTCTCCCTGCTTTTATACTATGCCGTATGGTATTTTCAACCCCCCCCCCAAACCGTGATCGGCCCCCTAAAAGGGGCCGCACCGAAGTATCATTACTCCAGATTTCTCCAGAAGTAGCAACCAGATCATTACTCTCGATTTCTTGTCATGGAGTCCCTCAATCCGAACCCACCCTCTTGCATCTCAGTCAGTCTTCTTGATCGCCAAGTATCTTGAAGCCATAATAGTAAAATCTTATAAGGGCAAAAAACAAAGGTCTGGTGAACTCCTAATCGAAATAAATGACAAGCAGCAGTCTGCAAAGCTCCTAGCTCAGACTAGACTGGCTGATGTCGACATCAGGGTCACACCCCATCGGAGGCTCAACAGCTCGCAGGGTGTGATATCCGAGACGAATCTCCTGAACGAAACGGATGCGGATCTCCTTGCCGGCTTGAAGGATCAGGGCGTCACTGCCGTGAGACGCATCACTATCCGCAGAGACGACAGGGAGATTCCCACCAAGAACATTACCTTGACTTTTCACCGCGCAGTTCTTCCACAACATATAAATGCAGGTTTTATCCGTTGCTCCATCCTTCCGTACATCCCGAACCCGCGGCGCTGTTTTAAGTGCCAGCGGTTCGGGCATGGTACAAACTCTTGCCGTGGCCGAACGACGTGTGCGAAATGCGCGGCGCATGATCACCCGAGCATGATCATCCTCCGATACCCTGTCTTGTGTGAACTGCGGCGGGCCGCATGCAGCGTACTCCCGCAAGTGTGAAACATTCCAACTGGAAAAAAAGATAATCAACATCAAGGTAACTGAGAACATCACCTTCCCGGAGGCGCGAAAGAGGTTTGCCTCTTTCCCCCTGGGGAGGTACGCTGACGCCGCTCACAGGGGGGCGGAGCGGCGTCTGGTGTCCACAGGGGCCCAGTTCAGCGAGCCTGACCTGGTCCCGCCCCCGCCCCCCGCTGGGTTGCCTCACGCAGCCCAACCCGGCACCACGCCGCTTGCAGAGGCAGCAGCGGTTGTGGTGCAAACCACTTCTGTTGGGACCGGTGCCGCTCCCGCCTCTACCTCCCCGTCCTCCAGTGCATTGGAGGGTGCCGAGGGGATGGACACCACGGGCCCCGCATCGGCTCCCACCGCCACCACACCGCCCGTGCCACCTCTGGCGCCCCCGACGGTGGCGGCTCAAACGAAGGGCTCCCGAAAGGGGGCCTGTGATGGCACATACCCGCGAAGAGGAATGACGCCACATTCTACGCGAGAAAGCCGAAGCTCAAGGCCAAGCGCCTGCTGATGAGTTGGAAGAAGAAGAGGTGAACGAGGCACGGGCACGGAGGAGCGAGACCTTAGCCAGGGTCGAGCACCTGCGGTTCTCCTGGAAGTGCTGGATTAGCCAATCACGCGAATGCGAAGTTAGCCTAACTAGCTTTCGCTGTGGCGTGCCAAATTTAAATTATTATTTGTACCGCTGTGATCTGGCCCCTTCACCCCTTTGTGTATGTTGCAATGAATTAGAGACTATAGAACATTTTCTCCTCTCCTGCCGACGGTTTGCCTCCATACGAAAAAGATATTTGGAAAACCCTTTTAATCAATTGGCCCACCCAATCACTTTTCCTCTAATATTATCATTCGGAGCGACAGTACTGGGTTTTTGCCGCGGGGATCTTTGCCGCGTTGTACATTCATTCATCTTTGAATCACGCCGTCTACCGTGCTAGCCCCAATTCAAGTTGGCGGGCTACTCTTAAAAACATGTCTGCGCCTGTATCCTCTGTTTCCCGCTCACTGCCTCCCCTTCGCTGCCGAATCTTCTTTCTTTAATTTTCTTACATAATTTCCACGATTGTCCTTCGGCCAATCCTTTCCTTATTCATTCGTGCTGGTTTTGTAGTTGGTGAGCTCTATCTGCTACCGCACCTTATTTTCTGGCAGTTTACTTTTCTTTTTACTCCCGTTTACATTCACCTTTTTTCTGTATTTATTCACTTTTCTTCTTTTAATCAAAATTAGTTTTTCCTCTTCTCTCAGTTAGCGCCCATTTCCTGGCCAATCCCCCTGAGTGGGTACGAGCCATTTTTTTTGGACCAACAACAACAACAAGCCAGGGAACAAGGCGGACGGAACGGGGCACGGCTCTGTGCGACCTCACGGCAAGACGTCCGGCCTACGTGCCACAGTGAGGCAAGGCCGTCGCCGGCCTCCGCTACGGTTCCGGGCGTCGCCGCCAAGGCCCGGGACACCGTCGACCGGGCTCCGGCGTTCCGAACGGCGCGTGACCGGGCGCGAGGCGGGAGCAAGCCCGTCAGCGGACCCGGCTGAGAGTCTTCTGGCTTCAGAACCTGGGGTGCCAACCTCAACGACGCGAACACCGCTACGAGGGCGACGTCGGCACCCGCGTCCCATACAACCGACTGTGAGCGTTTCCTGCCCTCGGGACGTTTACGTGGGGATGGTCACGGACTTTGTAGTTGCGGTAGCTGGAGCGGGCCGCTTGGGCTGTTTTTATTAGCTGAGTTTCTCCATAACGCTTCGTGAATTCCCTTAAGTCATTGCTTAAACCCTCTGTGCTGTCAAATCTGTAAATATAATGTCATTTCCTCATCCGCACCAAGAGCGTTCCCTCCGTTTCGTGTGATCCGGCCCATTTCATTACAGGGCCAAGTCCGGGGGACCCGGTTCGACGGGCACCCCCCGGACATCTGAGGACGAGATGGACGTCACGCCGTTCTTGCCTGCAACGCACCGCAAGGAGCGGCCTCCAACGCCCAAGCCAGCAGAAAGGCCTAAAAAGCCCAATCAAAGAATAACAGCCCCGAAAGGCGACACATGAACACACACGAACACACACACTCCAGTCATTCTTAAATTTAAATAATGGGAACAGAAAACATCATCCAATGGAACTGCAGAGGCCTCCTTAAAAATCTTGACGATGTGTATGGGATTCTGCATGCCAGTCAGCCAAGTATCATGTGTCTGCAGGAAACCCACCTCAATTCTAAACAAACAAATTTCTTAAATAGGTACATGGTATTCAGAAAGGACAGGGTTGGCTGCACACACTTTTCAGGTGTGGCCATTATCGCCCGGAAATCATTAGCGTGCCACACTCTCTCTTTAAACACTGTCCTCGAGGCTGTAGCGATCCGTACAATAATATTTAACAGGTTGATAATGGCATGCTCCATTTACATCTCTCCTGATTTTGCACTTCTGAGCTCTGGTTTCGAGGCACTGGTTGACCAGCTGCCCGAACCATACATACTAACAGGCGACCTTAATGCGCACAACTCACTTTGGGGCTCCTCCAGAACGGACGCCCGAGGTCGCCTGATCGAGAAGTTTCTTGCATCCTCCGGAGCATGCCTTTTCAACAAAAAACAGCCTACATACCATAACTTAGGACACAATACATACTCGCATCTTGACTTGGCTATTGGTTCCGCAGTTCTCTTTCCATGTCTTGAGTGGGGTGTGGGCACAGACCCATATGGTAGTGACCACTTCCCCACTTCGTCAACGTATATAGACACAGGCCCGAGCAGTCCATCTTCCCAAAAAAGGTTTAATGAAGCAAGAGCTAACTGGAATACATTTACAGAGACATCCAAACTACACCACACATCCATAGGACACCTACACGTTGAAGAAGCTACCCAACTCCTCACGGCGCACATCCTCGACGCCGCTGAAAAGTCCATTCCCCACGCCTCTGGTGCCCCGCGCAACCAGCGGAGGCCGTGGTGGAATGAGGACTGTAGGCGGGCGCGAGAGGCCCATAACAAGGCGTGGGGTATCCTTCGTCGGTACCCCACGTCGGGTAACCTCATTTTAAATGCAGAGCATTTCTTGAACTCACGATGTCACCCGTTCTAGTTGTCCGTAGTAGTCCGCACCCCTCCCCCTACACTATATAAAAAATAATACTTACTGGCGCCTGGTTTCGATCCCACGACCCTGCGGGCGGAACGCAAGGTACATGGTGCTCTACCCACTGCGCCACAAAGCCGACACAGAATGGAGGGTTACGAACGCGCCTTATATTCTTGACTCATTCAAACTACGTCAAGAAGCTGCTGATACAACGCATTCACTACCTGTGGGCGGAACGCGAGGTACATGGTGCTCTTCCCACTGCGCCACAATAATCATACCCACCTGCTAATAAATGATGTCACGTGACCACGTAATTACGTCTCCTCATTTAATTACAATACAACAACCAACAGCAACAAGTGCAACAACAATAACGTAACGCAAACTACTTAACGTCGTGCGCCCTTGGAAATGCTCTGCATTTGATCGTGCCCCTCGCGAGGGGGATGTTTAGTTTCCTGCCGCAGCAAGAACCAGCCGGCCTCCTGCGCATTTAATCTTTTGTTCAAACGGGCCAAGGCGTTAGGAAAACGTGTGCACCGTGAGGCAAAACGAGAGAGTTGGCTTTCCTTCATAACAGCAATAAACTCCTACACAGACGCACGGAAAGTATGGACAAGAATACGCAAACTCAAAGGACAAGAAACACACAGCCTGCCTCTGGTCAGCACAACAGGGGACACACTCGCAGACCAGGCTGACACACTCGCACAACACTTCCAACACGTGTCCAGTTCAGCACACTACACAAACACTTTCATGAAACACAAACAAACGCCCGAAAAGAAGCCTATACTAGATAACAATAGGTCAACATCTTCTTATAACTCAGAGTTTTCACTGCATGAGCTGAGGGCTGCTTTGAGCACGTGTAAACCCTCAGCTCCAGGCGCAGACGACATCACATATACAATGATACAACACCTGCACGCAGACACACTTGAAGCACTTCTAAATCTATATAATATGTATGTATGTATTTATTGTACTTAGGAAAAGGAAAAGCCACCAACAGGCGTAGTTTGTCTCGCCGAGGGGGCGGACACCGGAACGCCTGCTGGTGTAGGGGGGGAGGGGGAGGATAGGGAGAAAAGAATACATAGGAATAGGAGGATAGGGGGAGAAGGTTGACATTACAATGCATGTAACTCGCGCAAGGGTAAATATAAAACACAAAAGAGAAAAAAAGGAAAAACGGGAATAAGGGTAAATATAAAACACAGAAGAGAGAAAAAAAAGGGTTACACACTGGGAAAATTAACATTACAGAGAAACACTACAGATATAGACAACACATGAATCTACAAAGGACACAGCACACTTGTAAAAGGGGTCACACACGCACACACACAAGTACAGAAGCTGCTTCAGCAGCAGCACTCCTCCACAATCTGGGCAGCTAGGCAGAGTTGTAGTGGAGTGCGCTGTGCAGCCCCGAGGCCCGCAGGTATGTACCCAGGGCCTCGAGCACTTTGTCTCGCTCCCTAGCACTGCCCGGGGGCCAAAGCAGGTCCTCAAGTGGCCGCGCTCCGTGAAGCACGACCAGCAGCTCTGCCCGCCCTGCCGCAAACTTGGGGCACTCGTATAGCACGGGCGGCAGGGACTGCACGGGCGCTCGGCAGTGGGTGCAGGAGGGGCTGGTCGCCCGCCCCAGACGGTGCTTCCGCTCCGTTGTCCACACGTCCCCCACTCGGAGGCGCAGGATGGCCGAGCGCAGTCGTCGAGGCAGGCGTGAGGCCCGCACAGGCGGTGGGCCCCCTCCGACACGCAGCCGCGGGTCCGGATGCTTGGTCCGGATGTGTCGCTAGATGAGCAGGCGGGCGTCGTCCGCTGCCGCCTGAGCCACCATGTCCGACGGAGGCAGCGCGTGTGCCCCGGCGGCCAGCTCGTCCGCCCGCTCGTTGCCATCCAGACCAATGTGGGCGGGGACCCACTGCAGGCACAGTTGAGTGCCCCGGTCCGCCAGCTGTGCCGCCTTCTCCCGGATGCCACGCACCAACAGGGAGTGCGAGTCTCCGTCCTGAAGACGCACCAGGGCCACTCGGGAGTCGCACAGCAGGGCGCAGCGCTCGGGCAAGGGCTCCATTTCCAGCAGCAGGTCCAGGCCCAGTCCGACCCCCACCAGCTCAGCCGTGGCCGAGGAAGAGGCATAGGACAGCCGCGCCTGTCGGGTGGCCTCTCCCAGCACGGCGGCCGCTGCGGCTGACCCCTGCTGCTCCCGCACCGAGCCATCTGTGTATACTAGGGCGTGGCCGTCTAGGTCGCCCCAGACGACACCCCGGGCCAGCTGCAGTTGCCCGCAGTGGGGCGTCCGCCGCTTGCTGTGCAGCCCCGGAAGGTCCAGCCGCACGTCAGCTGCCAGAGCTGGAGCGGGGCCACGAGGTCCCGCGTCCACGGGGCCCACCACCTACTCGTAGAGCGCATCCGCCCCATGCGCGAGTGGTGGTGGCTCTTCAGCCGCCGCAGCAGCGGACCGCCCCCCTCGGCGCGTCTCAGCCGGTCAATCTGGCCAAGTGCCCGCAAGTCAGCTGTCATCTCTAGGGTCCACGCCCCCGCCTCGGCCAGCGTCTTCTCGCACGGCGAGCTCTGGGGCAGGCCGAGGCAAGCGCGGACCCCCTTGCGGTGGTCTCCCTCCAGCTGCCGCCAGGTGGGTTTCCGCAGGGTCACCAGTGGGAGCGCGTACATAAGGAGACCCACCGCCGAGGCACTGTACAGCCGGAGGGCCGTCCGCTGCGAGCAGCCGCTGTCCCGGGCCACCATCTTGCGCACTGCTGTGGTGGCCAGCTGCGCCCTGGCTCGGAGCTCCTTGGCCGCCTGCCGGAAGTTCAGTCGGTGGTCCAGGGTGAGCCCCAGGTACCGCACCCTGGTCCTCCACTGGAGCTCCTCGCCATCGATGGTCAGGCGCCGGGTCCATCCACGGGCGGCGGCATCCGGATGCACCAGCATGGCGTCGGTCTTTGTCGCCGACAGCTGTAGGCCGACGCCTGCCAGCTTGGCACGAACTGCCTCCATGGCCGCCTGCAGTTGCTGTACAATGGCTCGGCCCTGACCCTTCGGCCCCAGCACCCACAGGGCGATGTCGTCGGCGTACACCGAAATGTACACTCGGTGGCCCCCTCCTCTGGGCAGGCAGACTGGCAGGGCTGCCATCACCAGGTTGAAGAGGAAGGGGCTGATGACGGAGCCCTGTGGGGTGCCCACGTTCACCGGCCGGGGAGCCGACAGGGCGTCCCCCACCTGCACCTGCGCTGTGCGGCCCGTCAGGAACGCCTCGACGAAGCCCCGCAGCTTGCCCGCAATGCCAGCCTCCTCCATGGCCAGGGAGATGGCATGACGCTGCAGGTTGTCGAAGGCGCCCTTCACGTCCAGCAGCACCAGGGCCGCCACCTGCTTGGTGGCCCTGGCGTGTTCAAGGGCCGCCACGACGTCGGCGATGGAGTCGGTGGCTGCTCGGTGCCTCCGGAAGCCCGTCAGCTGCTCGGGGATGGCCTCTTCCTCCGCAGCGATGGCCTCCATCCTCCGCAGTGCCACCCGTTCGAGCAGCTTGCAGCCGCAGGATGTGAGGGCCACAGGCCGGTACGCCGTGACTGCCACAAGGCCCTTGCCTGGCTTTGGTATGGGCCGCAAGATGGCCAGCAGCCACTCAGGTGGCAGTTGGCCCGTGTCCCATATGACGTTGTAGGCGGCCAGGAGTCGGCCGAACCCCACCTCATCCAGATTGCGCATCATCTGGTAGGTGAGGCCGTCCGCTCCTGGCGCCGACTTACGCTTGCAGCTGCGGAGGGCACTGCGGAGCTCAGTCTCTGTGATGGGGGCGTTGTTCAGGGGGTGGTGCACCTCCCCCGTCCCAGCAACAGCAGCAGCGGGCCCTGATTCCGCCTGGTGTGGCGGCAGGAATTGTGCAGCGAAGAGGTCAGCCAACTCCGCAAAGCTGGCCTGCTTGCGGATGGCCATGGCAGCCAGGGGGTTGCGGTTTCTCTGGGGTTTCAGGATGGAGTTGAAGATGCCCCAGAGGCGGCGGCAGCGTGGGTCGGCCTCCGAGCTGACGCAAAGCTCGGCCCAGCGCTGCCGGCTCAGGCGATTGGCGTGACGGCGGCACGCCGCATCCACTCGCCGGTACGCCGTCCAGTCCGCTCGCTCCCCCGAGCGCTGGGCCTTCTTCTCCGCACGGTTGCGCACTGCCCGCAGCTGTAGCAGCTTCAGGTCCGGCGTGGTGGCCCCCTCGGCTACTGTGCAGCTCTGTGTGGATTGCCTGGCGCAGCAAACCAGGCCCCGGAACAGCTCGGCTCCTTCCCCCAGGTCCTGCTCGGCGAGGCAGCGCCGGAACCGGTCCCAGTGGGTGACGTGGTGCAGTGCGGCTCGCTTGGTTGTCCTGTCGGGTGGTGCGATGTGCAGTGGGTAGTGGTCGGAGCCCCACGTGCTGGGCTCCCTCCTCCAGGTGGCCTCAACCCCGGCTGACACTAGGGTGAGATCAATGGCGGTGGCTGCGGAATTGCCACGCCGGAAAGTGCTCTCACCAGTGTTCAGCGCAGACAGGTTGAGGCGCAGCATGGCGTCCAACAGATGCTCACCGCGAGCGTCCATCCGGCCATCTCCCCACGCAGTGTGGTGTGCGTTGAAGTCACCACAGAGGAGATGGCGGGCTGCGCACAGGGACACCAGCCGATCCAGGAGGCACGCGTCCCAGCGCTGACCAGGGCGCACGTACACACTGCACACTGTAATGTCTGCACCACCCGCACTCAGCCTTAACGTCACTGCCACGCACTCCTGCACAACTGTCGTCACCGCACTGGTATCCAGCTCTGCGTGCTGCACGTCGTTCCTCACAAACAATGAGGCACGTGAGGTTCCTGGGGGGTGGGACGGGTCGCCACACACCACCGCCGAGCACTGGGCACTGTCACACGCCGTGGGGCTGTGATAGCCGATGTAGCCCGGCAGGCGAATCCCCCCCGAGCCGTCCCTTCCCGCACGCACATAGCTCTCCTGTAGAGCCACGACATGGGGCTCGTGCTGCAGCAGAAACGCACTCAACTCCGCACGACGCGGTCGCAGAGAATTGACGTTCCACTGCAGCACTGTAGGCACGAGTGGCTGTGTGCGGCGGCTCCTAGCCATGGGGGGACTCGGTGTGTGGCCGCGAGGGCGGCTGCTTGCATCCGCTCTTCTGACCTCGCTTCGACCGCGCCGAGGCTGCCTGGCTGCTGGGCTGTCGCTGGGCTGTCTGCTGCGTCCCGGCGGCATTGCGGCTGCTGCCTGGCTGCTGGCGCGTCGTATCGGGAGCGACAGGCGTTGGCTGTGGCTGGGTGGCCGCTCCCAGGGCCGCACGGACGTCAAAGCGAGAGGCAGGCGCCGGGGCTCGTATTAGTTCTGCACACACACGGCGCTCCTCCTGCCAGCGCGGGCAGGAGTGGTCGAGCACGACGTGGGGGCCCCCGCAGTTGGTGCAATAAGGCTTCGCGGCCTTGCACGCCGCCTTCAGGTGGGAACCCCCGCATCGCCAGCACCTCCTCTCGCGATTGCAGCTCGCGGTGGCGTGGTCCAGCCTGCCACACCTGCCGCACTGTAGTGGTCGCGGTCGGCACATTCTCACCGGCCGTCGGAGCTTGTGCAGCGCAACCTCCGCAGAGGGGATGGTCGCCGAAAAGCGCAGGTATACTGCAGTTCCCCTGCGAACAGCTGACTGCACCGGCACGGGCGTTTCGAGGCCGGTGGCAATTGCCTCGGCCGTGATCGCCATGTCGTCGACCACGATGACGCCCGTGCTGCTCGACGACGGCTCTCGCGGGCTCACGTCGATGCCGCAGATGGTGGTAATGGCCAGGAGCGCCTCCATGGCCTCCTCGGTGCCCGCGTCCGCCGCCACGACGTTACGGCGCGCATTCACTCGCACGTCCAACACACCAGGCTGCGTCGTGAGCTGCCCAGCGATTGCGTCGCGCGCCAGCTTCGCGAACGTTGCCCTCGATTCCTTCGGTCGAAAAAGGACTGTCCCGAGGGCTGTGGGGCATGGGGGAAGCTTTTTCCCCTCGTTGCGAAGCTTTCGTGCCGCTTTCTTACGTTTAGAAAGCGACACGACCTCCTGCCAGCCGTCCTGTGTGGTTTGGTTACGGCTTCCGCCGCTGGCCGCCTCGGCAGGAGGCCGCGCTCCGCTTGCGTCCTCGCGTGGGCAGCTCTTAGAGCTCGCAGCGCCACCTGCGGATTCCTCACTCGCTCCGCCGGTTCCAGTCTGCTTGCTTTCTCCTCCGACGGTAGCGGGAGGGTCCCGACGGGAGCTGGCCACCTTCTCGCTTCTCCCTTGTGGTGGCCGTCCCTTTCCCCGCGGCTGCCTCCGTGGCTCTGCCCGCAGGGCGTCCGCGTAGTTGCGGCGGGCGGCTCGCTTGCTTCCCGGAACGTCCCCAGGCCGCGCGCCAATTGTCACCACCGGGCGGGGCTCCTCCGCCGCTGCAGCCGCGAGGAGGGACCGAATGGCCGCCGCCACTGCGGCATCCTCCCCCGTTCCGTCGAACATGGCGCCGCTGGTCGCCTCGCCGTCTCGCCGACTGCCCCGCTCCTGCTCGATGTGGACGGCGTCCAATTCGCCCATGACGACGGCGGCAAGCGCTATGGCCCGCTGGCCGCGCTCGCCCTGTGCTGTCGGACGCCCATCCAGATTCCGCAGGTGCTCGAGTTGCCGGCGAAGCATTTCCAGCGTCGCCCTCACCGCGGCGTAGGCTTGCTGCCGCTCGGCGTCCACCGCCGCGCGCTCCACGTCCGCTGAGGTGCTCGGGGAGCTCCCAATATCCCACGAGGAGAACTCCGAGACGGTCGGGTCAGTTGTGGGGCTCAGGCTCTCCTCGGTGTCGTCAGGAAAGCCCTCGATCTCGGCCAGCGTGGGCACCGCACCGGCCCGCTGTCGCTCGTCGCCAGACTCCACGGTCGCCGGTGTGCCGGGGCCGCCGTCGCCGCTCTCCGCGATGCCCACGCGCTCGGGAGAGCTCGGGCGCGAGTCGCCCCGGTCCATAGCTTTCGATACCGGAGCCCCGGGGCGGGGAAGAAGCACCATTTAGGCCGAATTCACCGTGTTATGCGGAAAAATCCCGGGAGCACATGGGAAACGCGGCCGCCATGCTTGGCCCCCTGGGGGCACATCCCACACTCTTGGAAGGAGGCCATAGTAGTGGCTTTCTTGAAGGAGGGGAAGGACCCGTCGTCCCCCTCTAGCTACCGTCCTATAGCCTTGACGTGCTGCCTGTGCAAGCTCTTCGAGAAGATGATCAATCACAGGCTCGTGTACTTCCTTGAGTACCACGGTCTTCTCGAGAGCTGCCAGGCAGGCTTCAGGGTGGGGCGATCGACGAACGATCAACTGGTAGCACTTGACTCATACATCAAGGATGCTTTCGTGCATAAGCAGTACTATTAAACTGTCTTTTTCGACCTCGAGAGAGCCTACGACACCGCATGGCGTTATGGGATCCTTAGTGACCTCAAGTCATTCGGTGTTTCGGGTAACATGTTGAACACCCTTGCTAGTTACTTGTCAGAGAGAACGTTTCGAGTGAGTTGGCTGTACACTCTCAAAGGTTCACGTCCAAGAAAATGGCGCGCCGCAAGGTGGCGTGTTGAGTTGCACTCTCTTCATAGTAAAGATGAACTCTCTTGCAAAAGCACTGCCACCAACAATCTCTTATTTTTTGTATGTAGATGACGTGCAGATATCTTTTAAATCATGTAATATGTCAGTATGCGAACGTCAAGTCCAGCTCGGTGTCAAGAAACTTGCCGGCTGGGCAGACAAGAATGGTTTTAAATTTAATCCTCTAAAAACCTCATGCGTTGTGTTCTCCAGGAAGCACGGGGTCCATATGGACCCAGACATTACTCTTAATGGCATGCCGCTTCCTGTGAACAAGGAGCACAAGTTTTTAGGTGTGGTGTTTGACCACAAACTCACATACATCCCACATATCAAGAAACTTAAGCATAAATGTCTGAAAACAATAAATATCCTTAAGGTTCTCTCCCACCAATCCTATGGGGCTGACAAAGAACTCCTACTACGGCTCTATACTGCTTTGGTTGGTTCTCGTTTAGACTATGGCAGTGTGGTATATGGGTCGGTGACGAAAACAGCGTTGCGAATGCTTGACCCAGTGCTGCACTTGGGGCTACGGCTTGCGTCGGGTGCTTTTCGCACTAGCCCTGTCGAAAGTCTGTATGTCAAGTATAATAAGTGGAGCCTTGCGAACCAACGGATGTACATGGACTAACTTTATGATTTTAAAATTTCATCGCTGAATAACCATCCTTTTTATCCTGTCTTTAACAACACATCCACTTCTGGGCTCTTTGTAAATCGCCCATCCGTTCCTCTGCCCTTTTCACTTAGAGTGAGAGAGCGAGCCTCCGATATCAGCGCTTCGTTTTTAGATGTGTACAGGTCACCCTTTTCAAACATTTTACCGCCTTGGCAAGTTCGCCCTGTGTCCTGTGACCTTTCTTTTATAAAACTTGACAAAAATCTGGTACCGCGAGCTGCACTACTGCAGCACTTTCTGTCTCTGCAGTTAAAATACCCACTTGCAGAATTTTACAGTGACGCTTCTAAAACCTCCACTATGGTCTCCTGCGCTGATCATGGTCCGAATTTCAATGCAGCCAGAACCATGAGCGTGCACGCAATGATTTTTTCAGCAGAAGCGTATGAAATTTTACTGATTGTACGACACATACTTGAAAATCAAATTCCGCAGTCTATCATCTACACAGATTCCTTGAGTGTTGTTCGCGCACTATCATCGCATACACCCCCAAAAACCACATAGTTAATCTTGTATTCAACACCATCATGTCTGTGTATGCGCAGAAGCATCAGCTGCTCCTCTGCTGGGTCCCAGGACACGCTGGGATCGCTGGGAACGAGTTGGCAGACGAGAGAGCCGCTGCTGCTGCACTCAAGAACACTGCAGACATAACAACCGTACCATATACAGACCTCAAGCCGCACATAAGACAACACTTGCGCAGAACATGGCAAACCCACTGGAGCGAACAGACAGACAACAAACTACATGTAATAAAGCCACACCTGGGACGGTACACAGATGACTCACACAACAGACACACGGAAGTCGCCTTGGCAAGGCTGCGGATAGGGCACACCCATGCAACGCACTCGTATCTGCTGACGGAATCTTCTAGACCCCAGTTCAGCAGGTGCGGAGAGGCCCTATCCGTAGTGCACATACTAATCACATGCAAGGCACTTCACACAACACGACACAAACACTTCAGAGAAGTCTACAGATAACATATCCCCCTACATCCATCGCTGTTTCTGGGTGACGATGCCATGGTTTCCGTGAAACGTGTGTTTGAGTATTTGTTAGACGTTACGTTTTTAAACCTCATTTCCTATCACGCATAATCAAAACTGGCCCCATACACCAGCCATCACCATTATCTTTAACTGATTTTACTATGTTCGGTTTACACGGTTTTTTTTACCTACCTTTTTGTGGCAACCACTTCACTTCATTAAATAACCTTTTCTCTGGCGCTCTTTGCCCTTAGTCGGCCTTGCGCCATAAAAACCCAACCATCATCAATTTCCAATTGGACATGCAATTTCAAAACCGTAAGGGTAAATGACTGTCGATGACATCAGCGCGAACAGCACGTATTTCAATTTTCTCTACTCAAGATATTTAGTATATATTTCAGAAACTGCATGCGACAGTAGCGATTCCTGTTCCCCGATTCGAGTAGATGAATGAAGAGTCTGACATAACTAGGGTGTGACCAGTTTAGGCCGGGACGGTCCCGTTTTTGAGGTCTGCTCATGCCGTCCCGACTTTTTGTCCAAATAAACAATCATGTCCCGTTTTCGCAAGAATACAAAGTTTCAAAATTGGTGCCAAGCAAGTTGGTCAAACTAAAAGTGTGCCGACCTGCTACAAGTATATTTTAAAAATACGACCTTGGGTACTTTAAAATATTTACCAAGACAGGAAAATTTAGATCTATTGTTAACAGAAGAACGCTTTGAAGTTTCTTACCGAAGACGGGTTTTAATAGGCGTTATTCCACCAGTGGACCATTGTCAAACAAAGCATTGAAAAGAAACTAGAAGATCGGAACTCATCAGATATTTAGGTCTCTAAGAGGTGGGTGCAATTCTTTAAAGAGGTTACAACAAAGGATGTATGCTGAACTGAGATTTCTCGCGCCGCGGAACTAGCCCTGCGTTTTCCTGGAATCACGGCTCTAGTGGAGTGCGTATTTTTCCCTTGTCAACTTTACATGGACATCAACCTGCTGTCAATATTGCGTGCAATGTTACTTGTGAAGCCGAACTTCCTGCAAAAGTGCGAAGAATTTTACAAGCGACTCTTGCGGCATAAAGTGCAGCTTGAAAGAATAAATCATGGACAAAATAAACCCGATCTGAACCTTTTTTCCAATGTCACCCTTTTGTCTTTTGTACCACGCCACCCCCACTGGTGTGTCCCGTTTGCGTATTTCCAAACACTTCGCTGCACAGAGCACCCACGTGACATGTCGGTTCGCGCGATGAAGAACGGTCCCCGCTTTCTACCTCCAGGAGTATGGTCACCCTAGCTATCTACCTCTGTTTTTTTTTTTTTTGTACTTTCCCCAGAGAAACGCGAAGTTTTACTTCCAGATAAACTATATATGACGTTCCACGAAAATAAATATTTTATTTCCTGATTAAAAAATAATGTAGTTTATCGCTTAGGAGAGGATAAATTTCGTTAGCTCTTGCACTTTGCAAAGGCGACGGCCGATCTTTGTGCGGATATATTTGTTACCGCGAGCAAGGCTTGTTTTTATTCACTTACCGAGTGGGGCAAAAGTCGCACAAGTCTTTTTACCCGCGTGTAGAACAACTGCAGTTAAGTCGTCAAACTTTTGAAGAGGTCAAGGTGCTGAGGTGGCGTTGAGACAGCCCAAATATCGCACAAATTGCACGCGGGTGTGCAAGTGGTCAATGATTTATAGGGGATATTTTTTTGTAACAGGTGCAATAGGAATCACAAATTCAGTGGCAAGTGCGAGTTTCCCGCCATTTTTTACGAGAAAACTATTATTTTCAAGTAAAAATAGTTTTGCTAACTCAAGAACGAGGCAAGTGCGCTTAGTTTGTACGCCTCTAATCTATTTATTGCAATAAAGCAACTGCTGGTAATGATATCTATGCGGTTAGTTTTAAGCCTGAATTAAAGCAAGAGAAACTCCCGGTGAACGCATCCTTACGCCTGGCAGTGCGCCGTGCCGGTCGCCGGAGAAGCGCGAGCTCCACGGAAACAAGTTTCGAGGACTTCTCCGTCACAGGTCACTCGCACATAGCTCGGCAAAACTGGATGCCACTCACTCACACTCACTCAAAAAATATATTTATCCTAAGCACTCACTCGCACTCACTCGCACTCACGCTCGCCACTCCACCCTTGCTACTCACACTCACTCGGGCTCACGCTCGCCACTCGTCCCCACCACTCGCACTAACTCGCGCTCACGCTCGCCACTCCGCCCTCACCACTTGCACTCATGCTCACCAGTCGTCGTCACCACTCGCACTGACGCTGAGCACTCGCATTCACCACTTACACTCCCTCGCACTCGTACTCACCACTTGCAATGACCACTCACTCACTCGCAATCACCACTCGCTTCCTCCACTCACACGCACTCGCCACTCCCATTCCCCACTCACGCTCACTCACAACCACCACTAATTCACCATCCAAATCACTTTGTTTCTTTACAGCGTGGAACTTTTAACTTCGCTTTGTTTGTAAACAACATGAATCGTTCCATTTTGTGGAGACTGTCAATGCGGCCTTATTGACACCGACACCACAATGATACCGTTAGCAAAGCGAGAAAAAAAATTGGGTGTTTTAAGAGAGAACCTTCGTATTGGCTATGAGGCATGCCCCAAAACAATCATTAACTCCGAGTAATTTGATCTGACAAAAAAAAAAAAACTCTATTCAAGAATTAAAACGCGAAGCTTTCTTCCGTGCAACCTGAGTCGAAGTCGCAGTTTAAAATCCAAATTTATTCAACAGTGTCGAATGGCGCAATTTGAAAGACGTCGGCTTCATATGGCGAGAAACCCAGGTTCAATTCCAACCACGGGGAAGGTTTTTTTCTTGAGGCGCTTGATGTGCCTTCGCTTATCATCATCATCATTGTTTTAGAAAACCAACTGTTTAAAGTTGGCTGTCCTACAGTGCTTTTTAGACAGACGTCGAAGCCATCAGTGAGGAATAGAAAGCTTCACATAAAAAATGGCTGCGGCTTATCTCAGCTGACCTTGGATATGCAAAGCAAAAGCTTGGCTTATTCTGGTTGAGCCTTGGTTTCACTTCGTAAAACCTTTGATTTAGCTGTATTGCCGACCCCGTCTGAAAGCAGTTCGGTTCCGTGCAACGCTCACAGAAGGAGGCCGGGCGAACGCGGCGTAATTCTCTAATTCTGAAATGGACCGAGACACTTCGGAAGCGGAGCTCAGTGCGGCCATCATAAAACTTCGCACCAACTCAGCTCCTGGCCACGATGGCGTAACTACTAAAGCACTCCGCAATCTGCATGACAAATTGACTGAATCCCTAAGGCATTACATGAACGAGTGGTGGAGATCAGGCACCCTACCTCGGTCGTGGAAACATGCCAACGTAGTTCTGATTCCCAAGTTGCACAAACCTGTCGCACTTAAACATCTACGCCCTATTTCACTTACATCCTGCCTCGGTAAGCTCATGGCCGGAGCACATCATACACACCCGACTGTCAAATCACGTCATAGACAGATAGCAATTCCCCCATACGATGATAGGTTTCCGAACCGGTTTATCTACACAAGATGTGGTGCCCAGACTCCATCATCACGTCATACGACGTTGGCCTGACAGGTTAGACTCATCGGCAGTGCTAGCACTAGCTCTGACCAAGGCCTTCGACAACGTTGGCCACGAGGCCATTCTCGATGGCCTGCAATCGATCAATCCTGGAGTACGCACCTATAACTACATCAAAGACTTTCTCTCATGCACTTCATACACGGCTGTCATCACGTGGGTGACCTCGTAACCCCCATTTTCTCGGTTGGAGGAAGGGGTACTTTTCAAGGAGCCATTCTTTCCGCACTCATGTTTACTCTGGCCATCCTAAAAATCCCGAAGAGACTAGAAAAAATTGCGGGTCTCCATCATAACCTCTACGCGGATGACATCACTCTGTGGGCCAACAGAGGTAGCGATGCCCAAATTGAGGGAATCCTGAAGATGGGCATCGACATCGCCACAGAGGAAGCTGGCAGAGCGGGACTTCCTTCCTCTCCATCTACCATCTAAATCAGAGCTGCTTTTACTTCCGTCGCCGGCTCAAAGACCACCACAGAAACCGAACATCGGGCTCCACATAAACGGCAAACCAATCCCAGTGGTCCCGATAATCCGAATCTTAGGACTAAGAATACAAAGCAACCGCAAAAGTGACAGCTTCATAAACCTAATGAACCGAGCCGCGGACCAGACGGCCCGACTTGTCCTCAGGGTCACCAACCGCCATAAGGGTCTTACCCAAAGCGAGAAACTTCGCATTCACCAAGCATTTATAATAAGCCAGCTAGTTTACTCCCTCCCTTATCTCCTCCTAACTAAAGCCGGCCTCGATGAATTAGACGTGCTAATTAGGCGAACCTATAAATTAGCGCTTCGACTCGTTCCCGGACTTGACTTTTACTTAAGGATTTAACGCGCCGACGCAACGCAGGCGATGAGGCGCACTGTAGTGGAGGGCTCCGGATTAATTTTGACCACTTGGGGATCTTTAACACGCGCCGAAATCTCGTACACACGGGCGTTTTTGCTTTTCGCCTCCATCAGAAAAGCGGCCGCAACGGCCGGGAATCCAACCCCGACCTCGTGCTCAGCAGCGCAACGCCTTAGCCACTGGGCCACCGCGGCAGGTCGTTGAGGGAAAGTTAGACGCAGCTGAGAGGAAGCTAGAAAGGATCGTTATTTCGCCAAAAAAAAATGACGAATACCTCGACCCACGCAGTGGAGCGGAGGCATGTACCGAGGTGACACTCGGGGAAAAAGATACGACAGGCAACAGCAACTCCCACGTGCTGCAAGATTGGCCATCAAAACCAGTCGGTAAGCAGGGTACTAGTAAAGAGAAGCACGTGGCAGATAGCGCGGTAATCGTTGCGGGAGATTCTGACATGAAGAGGAGCGGCGCTGCCATAATGCAAAGGGTAAAGGGGGATAAGCGCGTGAAGGTGGGGTGTTTCTCTGGTCAAACGATGCAGACGGTGATGACAAAAGCAAAAGGGCAGCTGGCCTTGTCCAGTAAAACTAGAAACCTTGTGATGATTGCCGTGGGGCTTAGCGATGCTCGCAAGGGGGAGGAGAGAGAACTTGGCCAGGAGATAGCGAGGGGTAACGACCTGCGGGCGACAGCCCCAAATGGGCTGCTTGCAGTTAGCACCGTGCCGGAGGTAACGAACAGGGCGTGCACACAGAACGGGCAGTACTCACTGCTAACAGTGAGATCGTGAGGCGCGGCAGGGAACTTCGCTTTGAAGGGATAGACGCGAACAGGGGTAGCTGGCAGCATTGGGCGTCGGTAAGCTTTTCAGTGGGACGGGCTAAGAAACGGGCTTAGCCCAGGCTAAGAAACAAGGTAGGGTGGTGCTTAGGTGGGAGAGCGCTGGCTCTTTTAGGGGACCCCGCGAAGATAAGGAAGGCAAACTAGGCGACAAAGAGGAAGCGAGGGACGTATGCACACTCAACGCTGGGAGGCAGCCAGGCCCAGAGCTAACCGAAGAACTATAGACATAACCTGAGAACGTAGACAAAGGCAATTTAAGCGGAAACAATAAAACGAACAGTTTTGTAACCGACAAAAATAGACCCCGTAAGCGGAAAGCGAAAGGGAAAAACAAATGCAATAAATATTTTATCAGCCACAAAAATATGCAGGGAGGCGGAAAACCTGATAAGTGGGTAGAAATTCAAAATTAACTTGAACTGGAAGAAATGAACTTGTACGCTTTAGCCGAGACCTACACTCTTAGTCGCGTCCCGGATGGCGTCCTAGTTGTATGCGGTGGGCAGTCTCAATACCGTGATATAAGAGGCCCTGACAGGTTTCTTTTCCGTGACAAAACCTCAGGTGGTTGCATCACGCTTATATGCTGCACCAACGGCCAGTGTCACGGCTATAAACTAGCAGACAGCCTGACGCCAGAAATAAAATAAAAAGGGGGGGCAATCGTGAAGCTACGAGCGATATGTGTGGCTTGCGGCGCATGCGCGTATTCCTCCTCACACAATCGCCCACGAGCTACTTTTGCGGTGGCCGACGACGCGCGCCGAACGACGCGGCGAAAGCCGAAAAACCTTCAAAAATGTCTCGCGCGCACATGCGCAGTAGGAGTGGAAAAAAGTTCGCGCGCGGCGAGTTGTCGTACGGTGATTTGTCTCTATCGCGCACGTGCGAGGAATTTGACCGCGGAGCAAGTTGGGGTCCCGCGCTTCGACTCCTGCTCTGTGTAGTTCATACTTAGTTCCGAGCGTTCACACTTCCTTGACCACGTTCGCTTCCGCTGACATCGAATGTGTGCTTCGAGGTTCGTGCAACAGTGGAAACAACTGCAAATGCGATGGGAATATTAGGGCCACCGGTCACGCAAGCCGAACAGCGACGACATTTCAAGCCGGCTCGTGTGTGTATTGCGGCCATAGCCCGGTTGAACACGAAAGGATAGATCCCTGAACTTCTTGTTTTTTTTTTCCGAGGGATGGGGGGCGCAGACTGTAAAAAATAGGAGTTTGCAGACAATTAGTAAAGGCCATGAAATTATGCCTTTTTCGTCGTCGTATTAAGCCCGCGCCAAAACCGTTCTCCGATACCCGGGGCCGTACGGTAAATTTGAAGGGCTTTATAGAGATGATTTGGTTTCCCTGTGCGACGGCCGTTTTGGGATCCAGGCGAAAAATGAAAACGCTTGCACATGTGATGCACTTCCGTTGCCGTAAAAGTACCGTGGTGTCGTAAAGAAATTGCATTTTTCCATGCGTTTCATTGTCCAGGTCAAGGCACATAAAACCCAGTTTGAATTTTGTATTTTTCAATATTCCATGGCCACTGCTTGCCATTTTCGGTAGGCGTAGCAAAAAGTTATGTAACGTTTTTTTATAACTAGGTTTTCGCGTCATCGTTTCGGCTCGTGACTTTTCTGGCGCGTTGAGTAGTCTGGCTTCTGCGGCGATTTGTAAAGTTCATTACGGTGCGTTTTAGTGGTAAAGTTTTCACATGAAGCAACATGTATGAGTAACACCAGCACCGATCTTGTTGTGTTCGCCACAGCTGTCGTCTGTCTGGAGTGTCAACTCGCGGTTTGCAGAAACATGATAGCATTGGCAGCGCACACGCGGCGCGTCGCCGGCGTGGAGGTCGCTCGAAGTTGTGGCTTCTAATGTTGTTACAGATGAGCTGGCTGTTGCTCGGTGCGCGCAGTTTACCTATGATGTATCAAAAGATATTGCAAGCAATTTTCTTCCATCTTTAATAAAATGTTTTGCGCCATACTATTGGTGGCAATTGTTTCATAAAAATAAACTAGGGCACATTACCCTCCGTATGTAACAGCGAACAGACTTTCTTTTCGACGTGCAATTGACGTGTCTCCGTCATATAAAATTATGGCAACGTTTTCTCGCACGCCTTTGCACTGAAAAAGCGCTCGGCCTTCCTATGTATATGAAGAAAACGTCCTTTTGGAGTGCGTTTGAATCTACAAGCAGTAAGAAAGAAATAATTGCCTAAACTACAGCGATGCACTTACCTGATTTATATTTTCGCATATCTGCTAACGCGTTGGTAATACTTCTGCTGCGCCCCTTCAGGCTATACTGTTTTACCACCGATAAATAACGCCACCCTTTTGTACCTGGTCACTTATTCACCTGCCGTTTCTTCACGCAGTGCCAACACAACAAATTGCTACCCGTGACTCAACGTTTTTGAGATGTTTACAAGGCTGTTTCGATTCCAGTGGTGCGAAATTCCAGAAGCAGCAGCTCCCGGCCCAAAGATTGCTTGGGGCGATTCTACAAAGGCCATCTACATCATCGGAAGTGGTGTACCTGGACCATAATTGAAGCCCAGAGAATGTACTTTTTATTTGTTTGGTATTATATTGAATGAAGGACATGAGATACCCGTCAGCTTTAGGCGAAACGTTGACCCGCCGCGGTGGCTCAGTGGCTAAGGCGTTGCGCTGCTGAGCACGAGGTCGCGGGTTCGATTCCCGGCCGCGGCGGCCGCTTTTCTGATGGAGGCGAAAAGCAAAAACGCCCGTGTGTACGAGATTTCGGCGCACGTTAAAGATCCCAGGTGGTCAAAATTAATCCGGAGCCCTCCACTACGGCGCGCCTCATCGCCTGCGTTGCGTCGGCGCGTTAAACCCTACAATCAATCAATCAAATCAATCAGGCCAAACGTTGGGCGTTATACAGTCAGTAGCCTGAAAAAAGACGAGTTTCCTCCCTGTTTTGTAAACAGCAAGCTGCTGAAAATTCTATAAATAAAAGCAATAATTTTATCTTGACAGGCCGTTATTTGCTCTTGCACAAAAATATTTTCATTTGTGTGTTCCATAAGGGCAATCTGCTAATATTTGTATTTGTTATTTCAGTATAAGTCGTTTGGGTTCATATTTGTATTTTGGATATCAAATAAAAAGAAAACATCGCTACTTCGACATGGTGTCATTTTGTAATTTTCATCTCACACTTGTGCATGCTCATGAATTCGAGAATGACAAAATACTTAACATTTACCTACCCAACTCAGTTCTCTGTTCGTGTCCCAAGCTTGTATGAGTATAAACTATCAGTTCAAGATCCGGATAGGTTTTAGGTATACAGATACTTGCTTTACAGCTTTGCTTGTAACATGGCATTATAAATAAAGGGGGTTTTTTTTCGTGGTATGCGCACTGAGGCCTGATAAATCAGGTTGCAATATACTGAGATTATGAAGGTAAAACCTCATTGCATAAAAACAGGTCATGAAGATGTTCCAGAAGGGCACAAATTAAAAATGATTTAGGGAAATTGCAGCCATTGCAACCCATTTATTTGTGGCATTGTTTTATACGGCTTAAACTTTCGATGCTCTAGGGTGCGTTCATCCCCAAGTGCTATGGTTTTGGTGAACTGCCTTGAAAGTATTGAAAATGCTGAACCGCGACCTTGCGCTTCGGCGTACAATAATATAACTCGTTAATAACGGAAGCGCGAATGACACGAGGCCACTTAAAAAAATATGACGAATTCCGAGAATTGTCTGCTAATTTTTATGCCGCTTCTCTGGAGTGTAAGTCTGTTAGAGCCAATTTTATTGGTTTTTCAAAGCCCGGTCCGTCCAATTATCTCCATTTACCCTATCAATCACTTACTTGCGCCAAATCTGCATTTTTTTGTAAATGAAGGGCGTAACAAGGCTCAGCATTTCCGTATTTTTTACTGTCCTTGTTCTTTAGTTTTTCATAATTCTGTTCGACCAATTATCTCCATCTACGCTATGATAACGATTAAAAGCGTAATTTCAGCTAAATCTGCATTATTGTGGAAATGGAAATCGTTATACAGGTCGCCATTTTTCGTCATTGTTTTATATTTTTCCTAATTTTTAGTTTCTCAAAATTTTGTTTGACCAATGATCTTCATTTACGATATTATAATGAATAAAGGTGAAACTTCCGCGAAACCAGCATTTGTCTGGAAATGCAGGGCGTTACAAGTTACACTGCCGGGCGCTTATCTGGCCTGCGCGAGAAAACGCTAAGATATTTGTTGTGTGCTCACGATCCATAAAAGAAAACGCAGTATCTGGCCTCCCAACGGCTCTTTACCTGGGCGTCGACGCAGCAATTCTGCAGGCGTCGCGACACAATGTTAGGTAGAGTGGGTGATTTAATATTGCTTCATTACATTACCAGATGCGTATTTTACTACCGTACCCCTATTACAAAAAATTCCCCCGCATTTCCCCGAGGGGGAGAATGTGAAAGTGCGAATGCACGGTTGTCGGCCCGCTTGCGGCGCTTGCGCTCGGCCCCCACAGCCCACCGCCTCGCCGCCTTCTCTTCCATCTCTTCCATCGGGTTTGTAGTATCACGTGTACACCACGCAGTTATCAAGCCGCTATAACGCCGCTGAGTCGCCAACGCACGCCGCTGACGACGTAGTTTGAATGCGTTAAAGATATAAGACGCGTCACTAACACTGATATCAGCGTCGCGTCCGTGGCTTGGTCGGTAGAGCGTCGCGCTGCGGCCGCAAAGTCCTCGGATCGAAACCTGGCGCCGGATGCTGTTTCTTTTTTAAATATAGAGGAGCACTGCGGACGCCGCCGCCGCCGGCGGTGGATGGTTTGGGGTCGCTTATAAAGTGCATTCGCACTTAAAACAAAAGTCAAAGCATGTAACCGCACCATCAGAAGAGCTACGACGAGCAGAAAAAATTTAGTACACCATTTCATGCTGGGTATAATTGCCACTCGTGACGAGACAGCTCTTATTTGCAGTACAACAGTGCGCCTTACGTGTTAGTTATTTGCAAGCATTGTCATATGACACTTTCCTCCAATGGCCAAGAATATTTTCGGTAACCAGGCAGAATACCTGTTATCAATTCCGTTTGCATCGATTGAATAAATCCCCGCACGGCGCATCATACTGTTGGAACGGGCACACAGCATGACAAAAGGTTTCCGCTCGTACCAGTGTACTTAAATTCCCGCAAACCATATAGTATTATGCCTCTTTGGTAGAGCGATTCAAAAACGGTGGTCTAAAGAAAGCCACCCGCCGCCGAATGTGTTATTTAAGACTCATGCTTGACGCGCAACAGCATGCAGAATACTTATAAGCCCACGCTTGCACTACCCAGCAGCCCGTGGGTCGTGGCGCAGTACTTATGATGTCCGCCTCTTGATCGCCCCTTGATGTGCTGTAGTAGACCCAGGTTCGATTCCCCGTAGGGTTACGTGAATGTGCTTATGAATATTTTGTGTGTCTTGTATAATGTAGCGTATATTAGAGCATTCACCACGGGGTGCTGGCGTTGGCCTGTCAATGCGGACGAAAAAAAAAACGGATAGAACCGATCCTGGCTGAGTGCATTGATTGTTTTTCTTTTTTTTTTTTTTTGATGAAAAGCAACAAGGCCGCTTATTTGAGCGGCCGTATGATTTGGGGGCCGCTCGTAAGCGGGAATATATTAGCATAACGGGCTAATAGAAAAATTACGGCTACGGTAGAAAAATTACGGCTAGCGGCCCGCCGAACACATGGCCCGGGATTTAGGTGGCCCTCTAGTTAGGCGGCCCTCAATATGGCCGCTTAAACGCCGGGCCGCGTGTTCGGTGGGCCGCGTGTTTTGCGGGCCGCTTGTGCTCGAGGCCGCCTGAACTGCCGCTTTATAAGCGGCTTTAAATTGACGCGGCGGCCCGCCTGCATGCGGATCGTATAACCAGGAATTGACTAAGAGTGTAGAAGCCTCACCTGTCATAGGCAATTATTTCCGGGAAGGATGCAACAGGATCACAGGAATGAAGAGAGGGGGAGACGTTGGTACTCTTATTAAACGAGGAACCAACTGGCAGAGAGTGCATGAAAGGTGTAAAGAGCATCTATGGGTTAGAGGCACCATAGCGAACAAAAATACATGGTTAGGAGTTGTGTATCTGTGAACCGGAAGCAGAGCTAGGGAGGAAAATGAGGAAATGGTAAATTGTTTGAGAAGAGATGTAAACGAGTTCAAAGATTCGGGTGAACTAATCTTTGTTGGAGATATGAATGCCCACATAGAAGATTTGGATGGATGCACAGATCACCACGGCTCTCTAGGGATAGATCTATGTCAGGAAAACCGGCTTGTAATAGTAAACACGGAAAGCAAGTGTGACGGACAAATAACATGGGAAATAGGTAATAGACAATCCAGCATAGACTATAGTCTAGTCTCCGAGACAGTATACGAAAGGTTGCGGGAAATGACGATAGACAAAAACGGAACAGACAGCTTAGGAAGTGACCACAAGCGTCTTACTTTCACTTTCTAGGCGCAACCCGGACAAATTTAGAAATGGGTACAACCGGAGGAACTAATTTGAACAATGAACAGTTAAAGATCACCGCCGATATGATGGCCGACGAAATCAATAAGTACCCAGACAAAACTTGGGATTACGACGAAATGATTGCGTTCATAAGGCATAAGATCAATGAAGCCAAGCACCGAAACCGTTGGAAAGGGAAGAAAAAGCCGAGAAGCTCTTGGCATAAGGAAATAAAAGAGGCTATTGACCAGCGAAGAAAGGCGTCTACAGAACATAGAGAAGCAAAAAGAACTGGTATGGAACCGGAGGTAGTGAAGGAAAAATGGGATATCTACCGGGGAAAAAAACTAGAAGTGCAGAAAATGGTGCAAGCAAAGATAAAGCATAAAAGCGAACAATGGATGGCAGAAATACGAAAGAAGGACAAAATCGCATCCAAGAAGTTTTGGAACAGTGTAAAATTACTGAGCTCAAAAAAAGATATCCATCAAAAATTCTTGATTGATGAGGAGGGAAACATTTAGAAGAAGAGCACGCGTTGGCGCATATTCATCGAGTGATTAGTGAGAAGTTTAGGGCAATAGTGGTAGGGAAACCGGCACCGATAACATCAGCTCCAAAGAAGACTGCAGAAAGGGAAATAAGTTTGAGCAACCTTGATTGGAAAAAATCAGGGCAAAAGGTTTCCCTCCCAAGCAGTAGTGGGCCCGGACGGAATACCAATGCAGCTGATAAACCTGCTTGGAACTAAAATATGACATCGTTTATGAGGGCAATAGACAAAGTGATACAAACCAAACAAATACCGGAGGACTGGCTATAAAGTAGGATGAGTTTAATATATAAAGGCAGAGGCAACACAGCCAGTATTGATTCATACAGACCAGTCACAGTAACTTCAGTGGTGTATAGATTCGTATTGCAGGCAATAAAATCAGAAATTCAAGCCTGGATGGAAAAAAAGAAATCCTTGGGAAACTGCAGAATGAATTTAGGCAAGACAGGCGATTGGATGATAATTTCTTCGTGATAACGCAATGCATTGAAATTGCGAAAACGCAGAATATACCATTATGGATTAGTTCTTGGAAATTAAAGGGGCATATGAAACGTAAACAGAGAACTGCTGTGGCGAACACTGAAACTCCAGGGATTAGGTGACGAGTTAATACAGTTTCTTATAGCAATATCTATAAAGACAATAGAGTGTACCTCACGTGGGAAGGCCAGAAATGCGCACAGCAGGTCAACATCCATCGGGAACTGAAACAGGGATGCCTTTTGAGCCCAATACTGTTTATGCTTAACATGGCAGGGTTAGAAAAGAAACTAGAAGGAAGTGAATTAGGGTACAACCTAACGTATATGTTGCAAGACGAAGTGGTACAACAGCGTATTTTGGGAACGTTATACGCAGACGACATTGTTCTTTTAGCTGATAACCAGACCGATATGAAACGGTTCATAAATATTAGCGGTCAGGAAGCCACCGACTTTGGGTTAAATTTTAGCGCAGAAAAATCGGGAATAGTGGTTTTCAATGACACTAGCCCTGACGCAGTGTCAATCCAGCATGGCAAATTATCCAGAGTCAAGGAATATAAATATTTGGGAGTGGGGATAAATGAAGGGGATAACTATTTAAGAACTCACCAGGAGCAACTTAAGGTATGAGGCCAAGTGCTGGGGAAAAAAAAAAAAGATAAACATAGCAGATTTTTGGCCCACATCATAAAGCACACTTTTTCACGCCCATGGGAGCCTTATCAAGTATGATCTATTTTTGTTTATATTTTTTATTTGAAATTTGTATTAAATGTAGGTCTCACGCCAACACTCATAACTCTAATTTAGCGCTATGCAAAAACACAATTTTGGTAGTGGTATAGGGGAGGCTTTTGCCTGTGCAATGAACCAAAAGTAATCAGATCGGATGAATCATCGAAGCATAGTGATGTAATAACCAAAAACTGAGCGTTTCAATTAGGTGTGCCTTGGTTTAAAAAGTGGCCATATCAAAACTTGTGGCTCAATTTTATTCCTTGAAGTTCATTGTACACCCAATAATCTGAGGAAGAAATGTGCCAAGTTTCACTGGAAAATCTTTATTAGAAAAAAAGTTTTGAATGTTCGCGTGTGGAGAAATCGCCAAAAATGAGGTTCTGAGAAAATCAACAAAAAAAATTCAAGCAAGAGCAGCACTTGTATAAGATGATCAGGAGAGCTAAAATTCCCCACATTTGTAGATACTTCCTTCTTGGGTGTTGTTCGTGTCTGATTTTGGTCGTGTGGTGCCTCGCCTTTTTTTCTAGCTTGCTTTGCAGTATCAGTGCTCTGACGGGATGCCTTTGCGATTAGCGGCTGATCATTCGTTTTTGGTATTTGGTTTTTCGTTTCGCGAGCCTTTACACTCTAAAAATACCCATACTTTGGCTGCCAGTAAGAAAAAGTAAGCGAGAGAGAGTGTCAGCACACCAACAAACAATCCGAAGCTCCTTTGACGCGCGCACGAAGGCTCCAGAACGTAAACAACACGTGCGAAACATCTCGCATCTGCCTGGTGAGAAGTTTGACTTTATTGGATAAATAAAGCGTTGAAAACACTATTCGGGCATTATTAAATTTATACGTGATACGATTGTTAAATAACAAGCTAAGAACTCCAAACCAGGGCAATTTTGTGTTGTACACAAAACTGGCAGTTTCAGTTTCGTAGACTCCTAGTGGGTTCACAATTTTGTATGTATCTTTTGAAAGAAACTGTTCAGGAAGAAACTTTTTTCAGCAAAATGATGTCCAATAAATTCCACATTAAACAAAGGGAGAAACAAAAAAATGACATTTGAACAAAATTTGCGATTTTGACTTGGCCTCACTTTAAGGGTAAGGGAAAGCGAAAGCGAAACGCAATTATAATGAAGCATAGAGCTCTCTGGGGGTAGTAATAAATATGAAGTAGTGAGAGAAATGTGGAAAGTAGTAATGGTTCCGGGTCTCACATTTTAGAATGTAGTACTATGCTTAAAATCAGACGCTCTAGCAGCCCTTAAAGTGAACCAGAAAATGGTAGGCCGTATGGCCTTAGGAGCGCATGGAAAAACAACTAACGATATAGTGCAGGGAGATATGAGCTGGGCGTCGTTTGAAGTTCGAGAAGGTCAGAGTAAAATATTTTTTGAGAGGAGGATGAGAGCAATGTTTTAACACAACTGAAAGTTGGGAGAGTTCGTGATACGCCCTGGGAATCAGCGCGAAAACGACGACACGTAGACAAGTTGCTAGTAGCGAGCCGTCCTGTGTTCTCTTCCACGTGTCGTCGTTTTCGCGTTTATTCCCAGAATGAGAGGAATGAATCGACGTACGGGGTCAGCTAAGGTTTTTAGGTACCTATACATGAAAAGCGTGGACACGCAATGGCTAAGGAAGACGAGAAGGCTAACGACGAAATTCGGAAAGAACAGTAAAAAATCCGAGACAGGCAAGGTAACCAAAACGTGGCAAGGCAGATAGAAACGAATAAATGGGGTGGAAAAATGGAAGCTAAAACGTCGTTAAAGATGTACAGGGCTGAGAAGATGAACATCAGAAAGGAAAATTTCTACGATAATTCCCAGGGCAGTGCTTTGCTTTTTGAGGCTAGAGCAGGTTGCCTGCGAACTAAGAGTTTTGTGGAGAGTATTCACAAAATGATGGGGCATGCGTGGTCTGCGGAAAAGAAACAGAAACTATGCCGCACATAGTGTTAGAATGTGAGGGTATCCATGCAAATCTACAGGAAGGAAATATTGGGCTTCCAGAAGCCCTAGTATAAAGCGAAGAATATAAAACATAGGTATATTACTTTTTTTTTCTGTTACGATGACACGTCATCCCCCCACTACAAAGTGGATACCACTAGCAATCAATCAAATCAATCAATCAATGAGAAAGGGACCGAGATGGGCTTTGGGAGAGAAAGGTGCCTGGTCCGGTCTGCCTCACCTGCGGTGCCTGAGGGAGGTTCTTTTGTTGCTGCCTGAACTATGGCAAATCCGATATTTTACGCTGTCGTGCATGGGGAGAGGGGAGAGGAAGTTAGTAGGGTGGTTTTGGCCTATTTAGTGACTATTTTGACCCCGATTTATCTGCTGCGACTTGCTCGTCCTCGCAAAACTGCGTTGCAGTGCGCTTGCTTGTCCACCCGCTCGCAGCCCAAATAAAGCGGGCATTGATCATCAACTTGAGTCTTCTGTTTTTGACTGTTATTAGAGTGGAAGGATCAGCGATTTGACGATACATTTGTCAGCAAGATTGCCAGCTCCATATTACGAAAAGAGCAAAAGGAGAATGGGGGCGTAAAGAAGTGAACACTGGTATCGTGCAGGTTATCGGTGTGAATGTGAACATCTTCGACAGAACTCTGTCTGGTTGGGTTAAACTGAAAGAGGCAAAGGGCCTTTATTCAAAGCGGTCCCAACTTTTCGGAGCCAACTAGGCTCCTTCATCAGGGGTGACTGTGTACGACAAGAAGCAGCGGTTATATATGTGTCTTCTTTTTCTTTTTTCTTACTGGAATCTTGCCCTTGCGCGTCGGAGGCCGTGCGCGTCGGAGGCCGTCGGAGCCCTTCCCACCATCTACGCCCACGGCTACCGACGCGCAAGGGCAAGATTCCAGTAAGGTTATCGGTGTGTCATGTATATAATTCAGGTGGTTTCGTCAATGAACCGTAGTTGAAGTCGGCGCCCCGTGCCTTGCGTCTTTTACAGCGAAGCTGCTAGCTTGTCTTTGGTCGGAAAGTTTCGTGTCCCACACAATAACCCAGGCAGGACACAGCAGCTCTCGCCCAAGACTCCGAGCGCCGGCGTCATGACCCAGCATTTGCAGCCAGAGAATACGAGTTCAAACGACAAGCTTTCCCAGACAACGACGAAGATTTCATACCCTCCCCCATCACCTTCTGTAGTGGTTTACAACACCTGCGCTGGACATCCACTTTCGCAGGGCGGGATGGCGTCCATTTCTTTTTGTAGCGTGAGCGACACTGGCCGAGGTTGAGCAGTTTCGCGTGGCTCCTGGAGAGCCGTGCTGGGCATGCATCCGAGAGGAGCAGTGACGTCTCACGGCGCACAGCTGGCGCGCCGGAGCCGCCGCCGCCGGAGCCGCCGCCGCCGCACTGGACTGGACTGTACTGGATTGTATTGGACTGGATTGGACTGGAAATCGTTTTAGAAGCAGTAAGCATGATAATCAACTAATCCTAGACAACCACGAAACCTTAGAATAACCAGGTGAACCTTAGGTCACGCTACGTATATCCTGGAATAGCCGAGTTAAGCAACTGCTAATTTTTCTGTACCTAATACTTTCGCATTAAAAATGAAAAAAAAAAGAATTTTTCGACTGAAATAGCGGGTACGGGTATGTTGAGTGTACCCGATTTGTTCCACGTAAGGAGGGAGAGGGGGAAAGATGGGGGGAAGAGAGAGAGTGTCGGGAGCGAAGGTGACACCAGGAGCAGTGGCAGCGCTGGAACGTCACCTTTCACCTCGGCACCCTCCGAGTGGAAAGGGGGGGGGGGGCGGGGGGGGAGGTTGTGGAGCGTTGGGCCCCACACGGCGCCTCTCCGCGGCTGACTGCACTCCAGGCAGTGCCTCCCTTTGTAGCGACCCCGGAGCGACGCTTTTTCCGGTGTCTTCCCGTCCAAGCACGTGCATACACCCTGTTCCGATGGCGACCGCCCCTTGGGGCGTGCACGGCGCGTGCCCGCGCGAGCAGTGCCGGTAAAAGTACGCTCATAACGGTAGACATTCGCGCGCCTGCATCACTATCAATAGCTGCGACGTTATAGGTTTCATCGTTGAAAAAGTTGGAGTCCAATAAAAAAAAAAAAGAAAACGTTAACCCGCACATCGTCTCGCCATTCTCCCTGGAGTCCTTCACCTCGACAGCAAGATGCAACTGCAGCGAAAGGGCAAATAATTTCGCTACAATGAAATTAATGCGTGTACAAATGTAAAACAACATGAATATCTCGTCCCATACCAGCCTTTGCGGCCTAGCGGCATAGCTTTAAGACCCAATTATGCTAAATAATTGGTCTGACCCGGCGAAGTGTTGAATCGTGGAAGTGTTGAGAGTGTTGGGCTCCACCCCACTAGAATTCTGAGTTACGGGTTTCGTAATAGGCGTACGGCACTGTTTCACGATCTCAGGCATGCCTGAAACATTGCAACCGGCAGTAGCGCAGCCAGGATTTTTGTCCGGGGGAGGGGCCGGGGTGGGAGGTTGCAATTTTGACAACGAATATAAAATTTAGTGTTATATAAATAAAACTATAAGAGAATAAACATAAATGTGAATCAGAATTATAAATAAATATAAGCACATGAATATTAATAAAGAATAAAAATTCATAAATAACATGAAAGAGTAGTTGTCGAGTTTCACTTATTTTTCACACAAAAAAAATTAAGCGTCAGAGCAGCCGCCACACCCTATAAAATTCGCCTGCACGAGGAATATAATAATAGACGCACCTTTACATAGCAAGAAACAAAAAAAAATAACACGGGATGCCTTCTTTTTGCTATTGCTCGAATCCCCGGACCCGAGTTTAGACGTAGAATGGGAAGGAAGAAATGATGAGAGATCAGCGTCGAATGAAATACAATTAAAGCGATCCTGAATGCCTTATTGTCTGCTGAAGTCCAGCAAAGTGCAAATAAAGCACGTGCAGCCTCCTCGAGGCCCTTATTTTTGCAAAAATTCATAAAGAAAACACTTTTGCGTGCAGTTGGATATTATTCGCTGCTATACCAGATAAAAAAAAGGCTGTTCACCTGTCTACCAACAGTAATACATAGTTTGCACGGCGAAGCCAGATTCGAGGACCAACGATAGAGCCGAAACCGCGTTACATGGCTAAGAAAAGCACGATAGCACTTCTCAACTCAGGGCCTTCGATGAAATGCCGCCGCATCACCGCTGCTTCCGGGTTAGTTTTATACCCCCAGGGTTTCGTTGCAGCCGCGTGCAATGCCTCCAGTCGGAGCTATCACTGGCCGCGTTATGAATCTGGCTAATGGAGGCGAAGTGATTGCGTCAGCCGAGCCGCCACGACCGGGAAAGGGAAGGCGACTCTGCGGCGGCGTCTCCAGGCACTACTTGTTGCGTATCTGCGGGGATTAGTTCGTCCCAGGCATGATTTGGTCCAGCCGTCGCGATGGGAAAGGGAGAGCAGACTCGGCGGCGCCTTTCCCGCCAAGTCGCGGCACGTCTGACGCGGGCGGTTTGACCTAGGCGCGAATCAACCCCGCCATCGGCACGTCGCCAGGTGCAGCGAATTTGTGTCGGGCGCTCTGGCACAACACACACACGGATACAAAAATGAGTGGTCAAAGTCAGACCCGTTTCGGGGGCTCTTAACGGAAATGAACATAGCAGCACGTAGCGCCCCTGTCGTGTCCCTTTCTCGTGTCCCTTTCTTTTTAGCCCCGAACTGCCCATTAAAAGAAAAACAAATCGACTCGTTTTTTTGTGCTGATGGTTCAGTCATGCAATATTTTTGAATAAATGTGACCAGTAAAACACGTATTCAAAGAAATTTTTACTGGATGCGTCAAACCGCTGAAGTTCACGGTTCATACATTTGCGGGACGTCTTATTTGGGGACACCTCGTAGTTAGCCGACACAAAGCTCTCACTGCTGCAGGTGCCCCTTATGATGATGATGATGATGATTAGTGGTAGCCTTTTTGTAGCGGGGTGATGACGTATCATCTCATAGGGACCCCCCACCGCTTCCGCCCCCCTCCCTTCGCCGCTTCGAGGCGCACTCCAGGTCTGCCCCCCCCCCCCCCCCCCCCCCGGAAAAATAAGAAGTCTACACCAGTGTGTACTACATTCATATATTTCACATACATTTTATGTACACAGTATTGGACTAAGCAAAAATATGACATATGCACATTTAGGCATACAATATTGTACAATAGGAAGAAAACATGCTACATACACATGTACAATAACACGGTTAGGCGGGCTAGTTGGTATTCTGAATTCATGGCTGTAACTTTTGCGCAACTTTAGACGGAGACAGATACAGGTCTCCGTGTCCCTTTTTGTATCTGTCTCCGTCTAAAGTTGCGCAAAAGTTACAGCCATGAATACACATTTAGGTACACAATACTTGATTACGAAAGAAGAACTTCGAAAGTTCTAGTCTCTACACAGATTTTTTTTTTCGCACACACCTCGGCGGGAGAAGAAAACAACTTGAAAGTTCCACTCAATGTATACTTATTAAAGACGATAGTCTTTCTTGGACTACTTAAACCCAGAAATTTTGGTCTGTCTGTATGTCTGTCCGTCTGTCTGTATTGTGGGCCTGCTCTCTACGGCATGCCAAGGAATGAGGCACACTGCGGTTGCGTGAAAGAACTCTTTACTTACATCCTCCACGCTGTCGACCGTCCGGGCATACACACACACACACCATCCCCAGAAACACTCTCGTCCCGAGTCCCAGTCCCCGCGCGCGGTTCTTCAGCACCACCCGCTCCTTCGCCTCGCTGCCCGCTGCCCGTCGTGTCCGCCAGCGCCATCCGTCTCGGGGCCCGACGTCCCCAGGTCCCGCGGCAGCAAAGTGTTCGCGGGGGAATCTTGGAGGCCATGCGTGGCCGGTGGGTGACCGGCGGCGGAGAGGGCCCGAGGAGAGAGCTCGTGGCGAGGGGCGCCGAAGCGCTCCCCACATCTCTCCCCCCCTCAAGCCTCGCCCGCCGTCCCCAGAAGCAGCTGGTCGGCGGTCTCCTCCGACAGGTCCATCTCGTCGGCGTCCTCCGGCGTCAGGCTGGACGACTCGAGCGCGTGCCCCGGGCCGGCGTCAGTGGCCGCCCCCGGAGGGGCCGCAAACCGCTGCCAGGCCGCCCCGCTGTGTCCCAGCAGGCTCCTGGGGGCCGGGTCCGGTGCCCCGATGGGTGGGGCGACGAGCGCGGGCCTGCCACCCGCCAGCCCCTGGTTCACCGCACATTCCAAGGGCTCCCCTGACACCAGGCCGCGTGCGACGGCCGTGAGCAGGTCGGGGCGGGTGGCCATCAACACCCGCACGGCCGCCTCCTCGAGCCCGGCGGTTAGCCCGGACGGCGCCGACCAACGAAGGCCAGCCGCGCCGGCAGCTGCGGCCCGCGCCGCCCTCTGGTTCCTCGCCGTCCGCTCCAGGTGCAGGGCGCCGATCCTGTGGGCGTCCCAGCTGACGACGAGGGTGCCGCAGGTGCCGCACAGCGCCCTCCGCTCCTCCTCAGAGAACGCCGGCGGCGGCTCGTCGTCCCGCTCCGCCAGCGTCAAGCCGCGGAACGGTGGCGGCACCCCCTCCGGGTCGTCCCCGCGCTCGGGCCGGGCCTGGTCCCTCCAACGCGACCGCGCGCAGTAAGACACTGCCGCGCCGTCCGCAACCACCGTCCAGGTGGCCGCGCTCCGCAGCTTCTTCGTTCCGGGGGGGTCGACGACGCTGGGCCCGCCGCCGTGGCCCGGGCACCCCTGACCACCCCCCCCCCGGCCATTAGGTCTGACGCTGCCGGGCGGAGTCCGCGGCCGCTCCCCCCCTTGGTGGGCCTGGTTGCCGTTGCCGGCGGGGGGCCCCCGCCGACGCTTGCTGGGGTTTGAACCCGGAGGGGGGTTGGGACCCCGCCGAGTGTTATTTTTTCTGCCACCGCGGTTCCTGCAACGAACGGAGGTGTTACGCGCAGGCGCGAGCTCTTACCTCGGCCTGAAATCGTAGCGATGGATGTGAGCCCTATCGCCGATCCTTCTGACAGTCGGAGGGGGACTCCCCCTTTCATCATCGCCAGTGCGAACATGATAGGCCTTGAGATCGCTAACGTGCACAGGACCCACCAGCTCGTCGCTTTCAAGCGACTGCATCTCATACGTGAGCAGAGTCGTCTGCGCCGTAATTCTGTATGGCCCTTGCCATTTGTGTGCGAGCGCTGCAGTGAAACCGCGTGCAGCGTTGCTGAGTGGGTGCGTTCTCCTTAGCACTAGGTCACCGATGTTGTACACAAGGTGACGACGGCCTTTGTTATACTGCTCGGCTTGCTCCATACGCGCCACGTCGAGGTTCTCCCGAGCCGTGCATTGCGCTGCCCAAAGGCGTTCCCGGAGCCTAGCCGCGTACTGCGACAGAGAAGGGGCGTTACCCGCCGCCGCGTACAGCAGTGCATTTTCCATTGGAAAAGCGATCTCTCTACCGAAATTTAGGTAACCTGGTGTCAAACCTGTTGACCTATTTACGGTAGTCCTAGTCGCGAAAGCCAGCTCAGGCAAACGCGCGTCCCAGTCCTTATGCTCCTTGGTTGTCGCAACCAGCATGCACTTCAGGTTCCTGTTCACCCTCTCAGTGATGTTACTTTGAGCATGATAAGGACTCGTTTTCCTGTGCCGAATGTGCAGCGCTCGACAACAGTCTGAAAAGACTTTGCTTGTGAAATACAAAGCATTGTCAGTGATCACGTCGGAGGGGAAGCCGAAACGAGTGAATGTCTCCACCAGCTTCTCTACGATCCGCTCCGACGCTAGCTTTCTAAGGGGAAACAACTCCACCCACTTAGAAAAGTGGTTCGGTATAACCAGAATGAACTGGTTTCCTAGCGCGGATCTTGGGAGGGGTCCCATTACGTCACACGCTACAATCTGCCACGGGTAGCTGCTTTCCACCGGCTTCATGAAACCCACAGGCTTCCCAGCGCGCGGTTTCGCTACCTGGCAAAGAGGGCAAGCGCGGGAATAGCTCATTACGTCTCTCCTCATGCCTGGCCAGGTCGCGACACGGCATAACTTGTCGTAAGTCTTACTGCCGCTGCCATGTCCTGCCAGCGCTGAGTCATGAAAGTACCGCGTGAACCGTTTCCGCAACTTCCTCGGGACCACGACTCGAAAGGGGGATGAAACCGCCTCTTCGTCGTCCAGTTGGGGAAAGTAGCGAAGTAATAAGCCATCGTCGCCCAGCAGATACGCGTCAAACCCCTCAGCGTTACCGGTGCAAGCTACGCCTCCCGCTAGCCTTTTCAGCACCCGCTGGCACAGACCGTCTGCTTTCTGGGCCTCAATGAGCTCTTCCTTACTCACTACCTCCCCCCACGACAGATTCCTTTCTGCCTCTGTTCTCGGGGGGCGAGAAATCGCAGCTGCGAGACGCCGCTCCTCTTTCCCTTTGCGGCCGGCCTCGACTCCTCCGTCCGGCCCTTTCCTCCCCCTCTCGAGGTGGCCCGCGCCGCCCATGAAACCACTGCACTCGGCGCGCGCGCTTCCGCCACCCCCTTCCGATAAGGGGAGCAAACTTTCCGCCAACATTCGGCGCTGATCATCGGATCCTGAAAAAGATGCGACGATTGCTTCTACATCAGTGCTCATCTTTCCTAACGCCTCTCCCTGGCCCTCCGCAGCACAGTAGAGTTTATATGCCCCGTGCGGTTGCAAACCGTGCATCGGCGCGTTCGCGAAAGGAAAGAAGGGGGGTTGCGGCCCGTACCGATAGCCGTTCCTCCCCATGTCGAGCACAACACCCTCCCTCGAGAGGAAATCTCTGCCCAGTATGACTGAAACAGACAAACCAGGCAAGCAAACAAAACGCTGTCTGCGCTTTCTGCCATCAAAACCAAGCGTGAGTCTCACAGCTCCGCCTGCTTTTGCCGAACCCGCTGCTAAGCTCAAGGGTGTCTCGGCGGGCCTGACCCGGATTCTTCTTTTCCGGCAGGCTTCGAAGATTTCGTCCCCGATGAGAGAAACCATCGAGCCCGTGTCGACCAGTGCAAAAAGTTCTTGACCGACTAATTGCACTCGCATGAATGGGGCAGACGAAGAGGGGTCTTCCTGCGCCCTGCATGCGAAGGGGGCCAGTTGCCCGTCGACGCCAGCTTCTGGGTGCCCTGGGGGCTCCCTCGCGCCCCCCCCCCTGTCTGGCCCCCTCTTCTCGCTTCCCGCCGGCGACGACGAGCCACCGTCCTTCACCGTCGCCGGCGATCCGAGTTTCCCTGCGTCCTACGCATTTTCTCGGGGCATTGACGGGAGAAGTGGCCAGGCTTGCGACAAAACCAGCACAAGCGGGCTGCTTCGTCCTGCCTCCCTCTTCCGTCGCCTGCGTTGCTTCCGACCGAGGAGTTTGTGGGGCCGTTATCCGCTCCCCCTCCCGACCAGGCGCAACCCGGTTCGAGCGATTCCTCGGGTCTCGGCGGCAACCTGTAGTGAAGCTCGGCGAGTAAATCCGCCTGAATTACCCGGGCTTCTTGTGCGAGGGCCTCCAAGTTGCGAAAACTCCGGCCTCGCAGGTACGGTCTGAAACGCGGGTGGCATTGCCTGCACACGCGCGCTACCTTGACCGCGTCGGCTGCCTCGGGGTCGGCCCCTTCGTACAGCTCCTGCATTGCCCGCACGTACTCGAGGAGACTCTCCTCAGGGTGCTGCGTGCGAAGGGCCAGCTCGTCCCTCATACGGTGTTCGTAATCAGGTGGCAGGAATTCAGCGCGAAAGCGGTCCTTAAAATCTGCCATCGACTCGAAAGCCGGTTGGCAGCGCCTCCAACGCGCAGCGCTTCCTACCAGTGCCACGGGCAGGACCTGCCTCAACACGTCATCATCCGATGCGCCTACCGCAGTCTGATACGAATCCAGTTGCTGCAGGTATTCGCAAACGGATTTCACGTTTCCGTAGCCGGAATAGGAGGGAACCTCGATATTCAAACGCAGCTTCGAGACCGGCACTACAGGACCCGCGGTGGGAGCAGCTAGCGCCGAACCAAGCATTCGGGTCATCTCCGCGAACATCCCGGTCATCTGCCTCATCATTGAGGCGAGATCTGCGGGCTGCAACTGACCAGCAGCCTCCTGCGCAGCGGCCGCTGAGTCTCCCCCCGAGCCCTGCGGCTCCTCCTTCTCTCCCGTCTCTCTCCTTGTGGTAGGAGCCATTTCCAGCGAACTACCCAACAAAAAGCTGGCTCAACCACGCCAAACTGTAGACGCGAAATACAGAGGAAGCCGCACTAACTACATACGCAACGCGACAAACACACTCCACACACAAATCTATAATGGAAGCAAAAAACGAACGTCAAGACAATACATTCGACCAACGGGGCTGAACTACAGCCACATTAAAATACAAAAAAAACACAGTAGGGCCACGTCAAAATACACAAGCGACTAATATCCCTACAAACGCTAAATACACTCGCAATGTAACCACTCAGGCCGTTACCCAAACAACAGAGAAAAAGAACGCAAGAAAAACTTCAGGCATCTACAGCCATCGTAAAACCTAAGCAAACTAAAACACTGGCCTCAAAACTAATTTGCAAACATGTATCTACACGGCTCAAAGCCCTGGTCTCCCACTGCCGAAATGGCGCTTCCTTCCCGGAACAAAGGAATGCATGCCGTCCCAAACCGCAGTGGGCCCCTTCCGGCAGCCGCAGAGAGCAAATGTCCACGGGTGGGCTTGACATCAGCCCCACGTTCGGGCGCCAGATGTGGGCCTGCTCTCTACCAAGGAATGCCAAGGAATGAGGCACACTGCGGTTGCGTGAAAGAACTCTTTACTTACATCCTCCACGCTGTCTACCGTCCGGGCATACACACACACACACCATCCCCAGAAACACTCTCGTCCCGAGTCCCAGTCCCCGCGCGCGGTTCTTCAGCACCACCCGCTCCTTCGCCTCGCTGCCCGCTGCCCGTCGTGTCCGCCAGCGCCATCTCTCGGGGCCCGACGTCCCCAGGTCCCGCGGCAGCAAAGTGTTCGCGGGGGAAAATCTTGGAGGCCATGCGTGGCCGGTGGGTGACCGGCGGCGGAGAGGGCCCGAGGAGAGAGCTCGTGGCGAGGGGCGCCGAAGCGCTCCCCACAGTATGTGACTTGATTCAGCCACCCGCCCAAAGCAAAACAATGCCTGCGCAATAGTCTTATATAGTCGCAGCTAAATCTACCCGTCTGTGTCCGGTGTAATGTTCATACTTGTCAACATTGTTGAAGAAAAACAAGACTTTACGCAAATATGTGACAACAAATCAATACAGAAGCGATATTTACAGTGTTCCTTTATAAAAAACCATACATGCTTGATTTTTGCAAAATAAATACTTCATCAACTGCAGAAAAAAATCACTCGGCTGTCGCCTGCTGTCGCCAGCGCCACTATAGCTTCTGGCGCCATTTTAAGAAATCAACCGGCAACAGTTACGCAAGGTTCCACTAGATAGGTTCCACGTTCTGCTTGCAACGCACGTGGAGTAGGGAAACGCGGTTCTATAAACGTTGAAGTAGGGCGCCTCGATTAACGCGCGTCTTCGCCGTACGGCAGCGTTCGCATCGAGACACCCGGTTTGGAGCAGTGGAACGTGGGAAATTTAAAATGATTTAAGCAAACCTTTTGCGTCTTTACCTTGGGAGGAGTGCAACGCAAGAGGAACGACATGAGAGGTGAGCGGGAAAGCGAAGGGAGGCATTTACTTCGCAAAAGCCGATACAGACTATCGTCTTTTGACGGCATTTGCAACGAAATGAGCAGATACGCGGCCAATTTTTTTAAATGCAGAGCATTTCAGTAACTCACGATGTCACCCGCGTTGGCGTCCGTAGTCCGCATCGCTCCCCCTACACTATATAAAAAAATAATACTTACCGGCGCCAGGTTTCGAACCAACGACTCTGCGGGCGGAACGCAAGGTACATGGTACTCAACCCACCGCACCACAAAGCCGACACAGAATGGAAGGTTCTAAGGCGTTGCGCTGCTGAGCACGAGGTCGCGGGTTCGATTCCCGGCCGCGGCGGCCGCTTTTCTGATAGAGGCGAAAAGCAAAAACGCCCGTGTGTGCGAGATTTCGGCGCACGATAAAGATCGCCAGGTGGTCAAAATTAATCCGGAGCCCTCCACTACGGCGCGCCTCATCGCCTGCGTTGCGTCGGCGCGTTAAACCCCACAATCAGATCAGATCAGAATGGAAGGTTACGAACACGCCTTATATCCTTGACTCATTCAACCATCGGCCACAGGTGCGCCCTCTCCCCCGCGTCCTCCTCACCTTCTCTCCGCTCGCAACGCCCTCTCTCGCTGCGTTCGGTTCGGGCGCACAACAGGTGGGGACGTGCGCAACACCCTCTCTCGCCGCGTTGGGTTCGCGCTGATCAACAGCCGGTTCGCGCGCAAGAACAGGTGGGGGCGCTCGCATCGCGCTCTCTCGCCGCGGTCGGTTCGCGCTTAAACCACATATGTCGTTCGCGCGTGCTCCGGTCGCTAACATCTGTGGCGTGATCGTGACGTCAACATCACGCGTTCGTGTGGTGGCGCGATTTTGGCGCTATAACACTCTCTCGCGAGGGGCATTGGATTGGATTCGATTGGATTGGATTGGCTTGGCTTGGATTGGTTTGGATTGGATTAAAGTGGATTGTGTTGGATTGTGTTGCGTCATAGCCGCGCCACGTTGGTCATAGCCGCTCCACGTTGCGTCATAGCCGCGGCAGGGGGTTCACGGCACGTTTCACGTTTCACCAGCGACTTCATCGACAATGTCTACGCTGGAAGACAACAATTACAACAACAACCAATACGTAATCCATACGACTTGCAGGCGCGCCCCCCGCGGAAATGCTCTCCATTTGATCGTGCCCCTCGCGAGGGGGATGTTTTCATTCGTCCGTGCGGCTAGTTTACCTGCTCTGCTATAGGCCTTTGTTGTTCGTTCGGACTGTGTTTTATTTTTGCTCACAGGTGTCAAAAAACACATGGGCTATGAGGCTCTTCGGATTAATTTTTCGACTTCCGGGGCCCTATTCTCGACTGCACAAATTGCCGGCAATTCAGGCAATTTTCCGGAAGTCTTTTCTGATTGGATTTCAATTTTGGTCACATGCTTCCGGTTGACAAAGCGGTTGTGTGTGCTGTCGCCATTTTGACGTTTTATGTCGTCTACGGACACCAGTTCTAAAGTTTGCCTTATTTCTCGTTACTAAAGGCGCATAATTCTTGGCCGGCAATGAAAAAATAGACTAAATGCAGCGGACATGACAACGTAAGCCTGTCTTTGCTATTCAACAACAATACCGCTTGTAATGCACACCCCCTCTGTGATTGGCTGACAAGGCGTGACGTAATTTAAACAGTTGGCGGGAACGATTACGTCATGCATTGGCAAGTTCAGCCTGCGTAAAAGTGACGTAACGCTACGTAACAGCTTGAAAATGGCGGCTGTTTTTGTCGCAAAATACAAGCAAAATAGGGCACAATATTGCCCCGGCTTACGGCGCAGCGAAATGTGCGGCAATTTGCAGCAGGCGCAGTTTCGCATGCGCGCTGTTTAAAGCATGTTTCCTACCGAAACAAATTATAGTTTCAACTGCTTCCAACTCAGCGATCATGGAACATACAAATAACATGCAGTATTTTGCTTTTATGTTTGGCAATGAAATAAAAATTATTTGTTTGGCGTAACCGCAACATAAGAGGGCAGTACAAGCCTCTCCATGACAAAGAGAACCCAATGCATGGCATTTGTCCATACTTGTCCTAGTAAGCTGTTGGGTCACATGATCGATCTCAAGAGAAAAATAACAATGATAAGTGACTATTTAGTTCATTACAGCGCTGATTGCAGTCGAGCTTGACGAATGAGTGAATCGGCGACATCGGTGCGCTCCGCGGTTATCAGGCGTAGCGCTTCGCTGCTCTTATGGGTCATAGAAGCGATGGTCGCGGCCGTCTTTTTCTGTGATCACGCCATAAACTTGTAACATAGCAGCAGACGATGGCCTGGCGGCGGTGGCGGCAGGGAAGGTGATAACGCAACAAAGCTTGCATTGAAGCAGAGAGCCCAGCTATGTTAATAAAAGCGTTTGAAAGAAATAAATAGATACGGTAAAAAAATTGTGTGATGTTCTTTTGCTCGACATCCGCCTTTCACTCACTTTTGGATCAACGTTACTCGATCGCCTTGTGGTGTTGGCGCCAAATTTGACCTCCAGAAATGTGTTTTCTTGTCAGCCTCAGCTATCCCTATCGAAAAAACCCTTATGATTTTTATATGGGCCCCATAAAATTCATATGGGCCAGTAAGAATTCATATAGGAACCCATATGAATTTTTATGGGCCCATATGATACGGACCCATAAGAAGTCTAACCACATATGAATTCTTATGGGCCCATATTAGATTCCCATATGGCATCTTACGGGCACATATGATACGAACCCATAAGAAGTCTAACCCCATATGAATTCTTATGGGCCCATATGAAATCTCCATATGGATTCTTACGGGCATATATTATACGGTCCCATAAGGGATCGATCTCTATACGAATTATACGGGCTTGTTTCAACCACCATTCAGGTTTATATGTGGTTCACGAAGTACTGTGGGGGCATACGGGGCACCATGCAGCTTTCTGTGAGTGATATAAAGCTATACACAGACCCACGTTGTTACCACACTGTTGCAGATCGGGCCCGTAAGGTTGTAAATGTTTTAACACAAATTAAATTTTTTGTTCTACATGGGCATTAATTGTGGACTAAAAGTATACATTTATTTTTGTTCACTCTCATAATGATATTGCAAACAGCGCATTAAATATGTGCACCGTACCCAACATTGCCAGTCACAAACGGCCGGCCAGGCCCTCAATTTTCTCGTTCGGGCGGCCAACATGACGGCTTCCTCAGCGGAAGCTGCCATTTTTCGTCGCGCTTCTGGACCTGAGTCACCCCGTCCGCTTTTCCCGCGTCTGTTTGTTTGTTTCTTTCTCCTGCCTTTCGTTGGCGCTGCTCCGAAGAGGGCACGCGGCGGAGTCGCGGGGGCCCAGGGAGAGAGGGAAACAAAGGTGCCGGACAAGGGGGAGAAAGGTGCGGCACCGCCGCGGGCGATCGGGCGAAGTTTATCGGGGTGCGAGCGGCTCAGCGGGGGCTAGGGGCAGTCGGGCTGGAGATTTTTCAAGGTGCACGACGCTGGGAAGGGTCCGGCGGTGGCGCGGCTTTAGCGAAGTCCGTCGTTAGGCCCACGGCGGGACGACCAGCGCCTAATCTACGGGAAGGAGTTCGCCTCGTCGTCGTGGGTATCAGGCCGACCAGACCTCGCACACCGGATCCCCGAAAAACGTAAGCGGCTTCCCGGCCAAGCCGACTCGACTTCGCCGTGACTTTCCGTCCTTGGACTCGCGGTAACCCATAGACACGCCTAGAGTTAAGACGTATGCCTTGTGGGCTACGGGACAAACGACCCCGGCTAGCCTCGTTAGAGACGTTGAGCGACGATGTCAGCTCGACAGTCCCTTGTGGGCCTAAGTGGGGTTCAGGGTGTTCCCCCTTCGCCCGGAAATGACCCATCCAAAATGCCCCAGAGAGGTACGCGGCGTCCACAAGGGAGACGCCGCGACGGGTTCGACTCACCGACACAGGCGACGACAGGCTCCAAGGGGCCGGGATGAACCAGATGGTTTATTGGCCCAGTTGTACAGTGCATAATAACGCCAAGGCCGGGTTAAGAACTACACTGTACCGACGCGCGCCTCAAGGCCGGGCTCTAGCGGGCCGCGACGGCTGAGGCGACACGGGGCTGCCGGCGAGGTGGGGGGGGGGCGCCTACCTCGCGCGTCCGATTCGGGTCATGGGCACCGCTCCGGACGTGTGGCGGCGAGGGTGCGATACGAGCCACGACCCCTCGCGTTCCCTATACTCTATCCTCCATCTCCTTTCCGAGCTCAGGGAGCGACCCCCAAGAGCCAGAGAGATCCAGCGAGAGCGAGAGCCAAAAGAGAGACCCGCGAAACGTGCGCGTCCGGTTTTAAGGCGCGAAGGAGAGGAGGCAGGTTCCCGGGCGAGGAGGAGCGACAGCGGCGGCGGGACAGTCGGTGCCCGCCGGCGCGTCGGCCCGCGAGGTGACGTCACGGCGGCGCGGGAAAGCGCGCTCGTTCGAACATCGCGCTCGCGGGAGGAGGAAAGGGGATCAAGCGGATCCCCACATCCCCCCCTCCTCAAGACCGAGCCCGGTCTGAAGGACCGGCTCGACAACAACAGGCACAGCACATACCCTACGGGCTTACAACGGGTCCCCAGCCCAAGAAGTACGCGAATGTCCGCACGTTGGAGTCCACGCCGACACACACGCCCACACTTCGAAGACACGCCGTTCCAAAGTTCGACACGACGCCAGAGTGGTCGGCCCGAGCAGGGGCCGTCTAGGTGACTCGCCAGGACACCGGAGAGCAGGCCCAAGACCGCCAGGCCACGGGGCAGCTTCACGCCGGCCGCTCGAGCAACAGGCTCGAGGGTTGAAGCTGCCAGGCGTAGCTCGACCAGCTTCCAGGCGTAGCTCGACCCGCTGCAGCAGCAGAGGGCCACCGGAGGTGGAAGGTAGCCGCAGCTGCAGGGTGCCGTACCGGCTGAAGGTCCCGAAGAAGCACCCAGGGCGCGCTCGGTCGACGGCGTTAAGGAGGGGAGCCGCGGCGAGCGACGCCGCACGAGGCATCGTGAGGGAGTGCCCCGGGAAAGCGCTGGAGTGTCCGAGTTGCAGAGGCGTGCCACGGCCCTGGCGAGTGGCATCGTTGAAGCCGCCGGTCGATGCAGGCTGACGTGTGACAGGGGCCGTGTGTGGTGCGGCAACTGAAGACTGAAGAAAACCGGGCTGGGGACCGAGCCAAGGTACAGTGCTGAAAGGGAGACGAAAGGCGAAACCCAAAACTACCTGCCGGGAACAGCGATAGGGGCGTGCAAAGGCTCGGGCCGAAAAAGCGGCCGTAACGCCGGTGCCGCGAGAAACAGGGGAGAGCTAACGGCTGCGTAGTGCGTAACAGCGGTCGCACGGAAGGTAGCCGGCATTCCCCGTTTCGCTTCGTCGGCGGCCATCCTCACCCCCTTCCAAAGCGTCGCTATGGGCGACGAAGGCATGGAGGGAAGAAAAATTCCCCCGCATTTCCCCGAGGGGGAGAATGTGAAAGTGCGAATGCACGGTTGTCGGCCCGCTTGCGGCGCTTGCGCTCGGCCCCCGCAGCCCACCCCCTCGCCGCCTTCTCTTCCATCTCTTCCATCGGGTTTGTAGTATCACGTGTACACCGCGCAGTTATCAAGCCGCTATAACGCCGCTGAGTCGCCAACGCACGCCGCTGACGACGTAGTTTGAATGCGTTAAAGATATAAGGCGCGTCTAACACTGATATCACCGTCGCGTCTGTGGCTTGGTCGGTAGCGCGTCGCGCTGCGGCCCGCAAAGTCCTCGGATCCAAACCTGGCGCCGGATGCTGTTTTTTCTTTAAACAGCACTGCGGACGCCAACGCCGCCGACGCCGCCGCCGCCGCCGCCGCCGGCGGTGGATGGTTTGGGGTCGCTTATAAAGAGCATTCGCTCTTAATACTGGAACGAAGGGCGTGAGGCCCGCGTCGTTCCCTAGGCCGCCGATTGAGTGGCGTGCCCTTCTCCCGCGGTGTCTCTCCGACATCCGCCATGAGAGAGGGTCTACCTGCCGTGTCACGTGGGCTTATTGGGCCAGTTGGTGGGCCGTCGCCTGACGTGACGCGCTTCCGCCCGCCACTGAGGAGAGGGGGCAAACTCGCTGCCCCGCCGGGCGTCGCGAAGCAACCTCTCCGTGGCTGCGGCGTTGGCGCTCGCTGGCGCTCGGTAGGGTTGCCCCGCGCCAACGCTCCGCTCGGACGTGAGGACGCGTGATCAGGCCCGCTGAGAAAGCCAGACGGGTGAATATCGTGGTCCTTTGTCCTCATCGCGTATGCCTAGCGCTTCCGCAGGGCGAAAATGTCGCCGATCCGCGAAGCAAACAGCGGCAGCCCGGAAGGAACCGACGAGTACGGCTACCGGGGTGGAGTCCCCAAGTGTACGCCGCATTTTGCCGTGGTTGCGCCTCTCGATTGGGTGCATGAAGTGGGATAACTTGCGTGATCCGGACTTCGCGCTGTGGCATGCGCGGCACGAGCGAGAAGAGAAAAGCCTCCTCGCTGTGTGCGCGGCCGGACTATTTCGCAGAGTGACTCAACTTCGTAAAAGTCTTACGGTCGCTCGCTTATCCGGCCTGTCGCGAGTCGGGGAAGCTCAACGCGGCCTCCCTAGACTGCGGGAAATCGTCACCCTAGATGCGCCTCGCGGGGCATTATCGGGTGAGATTTTATCGGCAGAACTCCCATCCGCTCCTTGCAAGCACGGGTCCGAGGAAAAAATAAAAAACGCGCTTGCACCAGCCTGGCTGCATAGCGCACGGGACCTACCGCAACACCAGCGGTCATCAGCCTCCGGCGACAGCGTCGCCCGCTCCATCTCGGAGCGCGACTCACACAGAGCCAAACGACGTACTATTTACATATTTACAAAGCGGACCTTACTGCTGCGTTCGGAGGAGGTTTGTTCTGCCAAAGGCGATGCCGGCGGACAACATGTGGTCCCCGGGTGCGCCTCTCGTCTGGGGATTGCCATATTCCTGGCTGCGTTCCCTTCGACGATCGCACCGACGAACACATTCGAGCACGTGGTCGTATGTTCCGTCAAGTGCGGCGCGCGTCAGGAACTCCGGGTTAGCGACGGGGGCTAATATCCGCCGCCACGTTCGCGTTTCCCTTCCTTTAGCGCAACGGCAAGAGCGAGGATAGTGGAGATCAGCTCGCTACATGCTTGGCCAGGTCGTGGAGCGGCACAACTTCGTAAAGTCTTGCGGCCACTCGCCCAGCCGCCCGCGAGTCACGGAAGTATCGTACCCCTTCCTCAAACTGCGGGTGCTCACCACCGTGAAACTCTCAGGGTGAATTTCCTTCGGTGGGATAACCTCCGGGGAGAGACATTGAGCGTGTAGCAGATACGAATCCGAGAGAGAAAAAAACACGCCTGCAGCAGTACGAGCTGCAAAGCGCTCGAGGCTGACCACAATACAAGCGGTTAGCAGCCTCCGGCGACCGCGTCGCCCGCTCACACAGAGCACGACTCACACAGAGCCAGTTAAAATCATATTTACAACACGGATCGTTCTGATCACCGGGCACCTGCTCGTCTCTGCTGGATGCAATACCGGCTGACAATGGGTCTGCTCGGTATGCGATATCGCCCGGGAATTGCAACGTTTGCACGCTTAATGCATTCCCTTCGGGGCTCGCACCAACTGGCCGGCGTTCAGCACGTGGCTACGGGGTCAGTCGGGCGCTAGGCGCGTTAGGAACGTTCAAGCGGCCACGGGGGCTCACGACATGTGTCCGCCACCACGTGGTGCTACCGCTCCCATTGCGCACGGTGACGTTTTCACGGGCGCAGCTTATATGGCCAGCACGCGTGGTTCGCGTATCCGCTTAAGCCAGCTGAATGCCACGTGGTCCGTCTCCACTACGAACGAACTTTTGTCGACGGAACGGTCAAACTCGTTCAGAACGTGTGGCCCGATCTCTAAGTAGTCCGTAGCACTACGCGGCGAGCGGGCCGCCGTGCTTTCGAAACACGAGATCGTAAGGCGAGCTATGCCTGGGAAACAGAGCGCTCCCAGTGGGCCTAGCTGTGGACTCAGCGCACTGCATCTCACGCGCGCCGGCAAGATCGACAACAAAGCGTCGTACAATGCCTGCGCGGGGATGTGCTATGCGGTCCCGGCCGTGTCGTGGGAGCAAAATGCGCTCTTTTGCGACAGGGCCTTGGCGTCCGCGAGTGCGATGATGCACTCGGTAGGACGAATGCGCGTTATCGTCGTCGGAGCAGGATGCTCCCCGACGAGGCGCAAGGGGCTCCTTGGCGAAACGCAAACTTGGCCACAAAGGCCGTTTGTCGTCTGCTGTTGCGTCTTGTAGCGAGTTGTAGCGACCGCAGTCTGCTGGTAGCGGGGCCGGTCGCCGTCGCTCCGTCGAGCCAGGACTAGGGGAGAGCTTAGAGCAAACTCAACGGGTTTATTTACATTTTTACAGTGAGTTGTCGAGATGAAGACAGAAGACCGATCTTGGCGGGCCGCAGCACGCCCTTTTTGTTGACCCCCGATCCCTAGTTCCCTAGGTTGGGGATCCCCATACAAAACAATGCGGACCAATGGTGAGGTGTAAGTTCCTCGCTGTGAAGCACCGCCCTCATGTAGGGACACGCCTTTCAGGTATGTCGACAGACGCACGGCACACACACACACACACACACCCTTGCCACTCGTCAGGAGCATCAAGTCGGTGTTGCTGTAGTAGAGGGGAAGAACGGAAGACGCGCGAGCGCCTCGTATCTTTTTGGTGTCCGCCGCGCGCTGCGTTCCCACGGTGGGGTTGTCATACATACTTCCCAGGGAGCTAACAAGGTTCGTGGAATCACTCTGAAGGGTTAATGGCTTGACCATTGCCACTGCCTTCTTCGCTGTGCTGCCGCCGCCACTGGGTCCCATTGTCCGGTCGTCGCCGTCTGGGCTTTCACGCGCACACGCGTTCAGTTGCTTAGGCCGGGGGACGAGCGGCGGCTCCTTAATCCCTTTTGGGCAACAACACTAAACACCGCTCAAAAGCCGCTGTCAATCAGTGGCCGCCGCCGCGGTGTCGGCTTCCTTTCGTTTCCGTCGACAAGCGGTGGGGAGGTCGACCGGCGGGTGACTGACCCGCGCAAACATGGCGCCGGTGAGTCATAACAGCTCCTCCGCCGACGGGAAGATCTCGGACGTCGTGTAGTATCAGCTGCTCGACGGGAGAGATCACAGTAGCAGCATTCTTTCAGCACCATTGAAACCACAAAGACCAACCTCCCGAACCAGCAAGAGCCAGCAATGAGTTTTCGGCAACCAGGCTGCTCTTTCAAAGGTGCTACAATGCACCTACGCTTTTCAATTTTTTTTCATATGGCAACCACACTAATACTCTTGCTCACAGCTAAAAGCTTAGACTGAGTTACTCAAAACACTACTCAAAACCATTACTGAAAACGTTCCTCAACTGAAAACAAAAGAACGCGAAAGAAAAGCTAGAAGGCTGTGCTTAATGTGTCGACATTGGCATTGGCAGAACCCTTCTTATACTTCACAGTGAAGTTAAGCTCCTGAAGCGCAAGGCTCCAGCGTAGTAGTCGCGGATTCTTTCCCGACATTTGCGAGAGCCATGTCAGCGGGCAGTGGTCAGTGACGAAGACGAAAGAAGTTCCGTAAAGGTAGCAGGCCAATTTTTGGATGGCCCACACATTGCAGGTACGTTCTTTTTCTGACGCACTGTAGGCCTCCTCGCGAACCGAGAGTTTCCTGCTGGCGTACAGCACAGGGTTCTCGTTACTTTTCTCATCCTCCGGGCAGAGTACTACTCCTAAGCCTCTGTTGCGGGCATCGCATTGCACAGTAAAGGGACGATCATAGTTCGGTACATGCCGTACGGGCGAGTTTACAAGAGCCGTTTTGAGGCCTTGGAAAGCACCCTCCATTTCTGGTTGCGGGAATTCGCTAACCGCCTCTACTTTCAACTCGTCAGGTCGCCTCCTGCCCTGCCCTACCACGTGCCCTAGGTACCGTACTTCGGCGCGAGCTAGCTGGCAGTTAGCCGGCTTCGCTGTCAGTCCAGCGTGTGTCAAACGTCTAAGGACATCGCTAAGATGGTACAGGTGGTCTTCCCATGTATTGTAGTACATAGCAAGGTCGACTAAGTAGGAAACAGCGTATTCTTCAGCCCCCTGCAGAACTCGGCTCATCAGCCTTATCCCGCACTTATCCAGGAAGCCCGCGGTCAGTACGCTGGTGAACACTGAGCCCGGGTCGCACAGTATCTCCTGAGGAAAGCCCACTCTCGAAAAAACAGACAGTAGTGCGTTAACTACTTCTACTGAGCTTTGCTCCTTTATTGGGATTGCCTCTGGAAATTTGGTTGCTAGAAAATCAGCGGTAAGCAAATACCGGTAGCCTGATTTTGTCGCTGGGAGTGGTCCCACAACGTCTATTACCAGCCGGGGAAAGGGCCCTGAAATGAGCGGAAGAAGCTCAAGTGGCGCCTTTCCCTTCTCGTGCGGTTTTCCCACTCTCTGGCAGGTTTCACACGCTCTTACGTGGTTCTCAACCTCGGTGAAGCATCCTGGCCAATAAAACTCCGTTAGGAGCCTAACTTTGCTCTTCCGAGCTCCTAAATGCCCCAACCGACCAACTCCGTGACAGAGATCAACAAAGTAATGCCGATACTTAGTCGGAACTACAATCTGGTCAAACGTGCGACCTTTTGCATCCTGGTAGTGGCGGTAGAAGATGCCATTTTTGACGGGAAAACTGACATTCTTCCTAGCCACCCCTTCCCTGACGGTGTTCCAAATCTCCTTAAGGCTGGGATCGCTTTTCTGCTGCTCGATGAGCTCGTCTCTTGTCACTTTCTCCGGTACATTGTCTAGTGATTTGGATACAGGCAACACGAGCAGCCCCTCTTCCGATTCCCCTTCAGCTATATCAGCGTTAGTCTCCTCCTCTGATCCCTCTCTCTCTTTTTCAGCAGGTGACGGGATAGTAGGCTCCGCTGTGCTGACTCCAGCTGGTGTTGCTGTACTTCCGGTGAAACTCGGTTCTTTCCGCTCTAGTTCGGCTGCTGGCGTGCGTGCTTTAGCTCTAGTCAAGGCTTGGACTGTTCCCTCCTGAAAACTTTTCCCTTGTTCTCTAAGCAGACGGTCGGTCTGATTCGAGAACAAGTAGGAGTACTGCGAGGGCAGCTTGCCTGACACCGCCGCTTCCGTCTCCACTTCTCCGAACGGCCCAGTGATGACTACTCGAGCTACCGGGAGACAAATGCTTCCCTCTTGCAAAACCGGTTTAATCCATGCGCACTTGCCATTGTAGTCTGCTTGTGTCACGTAGTCCGGGTGCACCAGATCAATGGTTGCCCCACTGTCTCGTAAGACGCGGCATGGCTTTCCGTTCACGGTTAGATTAAAAAGGTACGGACTAAGTAGCTCCTCGCTAGTAGCAGAGTCACAAGTATACGAAAGGGCTGGCCTGGGCCTACGACACCCTATGGCAATGTGACCGACCTCCTTGCATTTGTAGCACGTAGGTGGTTGCCTAGCGTCAAAAGGACTCTTTTTGGGAGAACTATCCGAAGCCTTTCCCTCCTGTTTGTTTTGTGATCCCTGACTACTTGCAGCGAAGTCCGCCTTTTTCTGTGCCGTCATACCTGCGCCAGCCCCCTGCTTCGCCGTCCAAGGTTTTCCTCTATCTTCCGCTTTTGCGCGAGGAACCTCGTCCCTTTCTCCCCGGCGTGACGCGTACTCATCAGCCAAGTCGGCAGCTGCCTGCACTGTTACTACTCCGGCCCTATCTTGGATCCAGAGCTTCATTGGCTCGGAAAGCTTAGAAAAAAACTGTTCGAGAGCCACTACTTCAAGAGCCTTTTCGAAGTTCCCAAAAGCGCTGGCTCCCTTCATCCATTCTACTAAGTTTACCTTCAACTCATAGGCAAACTCAGAATACGTGCTGCCCTGCTTCTTTGTCAGATTGCGAAACCGCTGCCGGAACGCATCTGACGAAAGGCGGAACCTCTTTAGAAGGCTATCCTTCACTTTGTCGTAATTGTCCGCATCCTCCACCGGAAGCCGCGCGATCACATCCGCTGCTTCACATGGCAGCAAACTTAACAAGTTTCGAGCCCATGTGCTACGGCCAAGCTTAGCTTTTTCACAGGTTCTCTCGAAGTTCACAAGAAAGAGGCCCACATCTTGCCCTACTTTGAAGGGTTGCATTAGCTTAGATAAATCACAAAGATTTTGTCTGCCTGCTACCTCCACTCCTTGAACCTCAGCCATCTTCCTCGCTTCCACTTCCAGGCGCAACTGTTCTACCTCCAGTTCTTTTTGCTTTAACTGGTACTCCTGTTGCTCCCGTTTTTCTTGGCGTTCATGTTGCTCTCGCCTTTCCTGACGCTCCTGTTCCTCACGCTTTTTCTCGCGCTCTTGTTCCTCTTGCTTTTGAATCTCGTTCCACGTTTCTTTGATATCTTCACTGCTCAGATTCAAGCCCTCGATAGCGCGAACTATTGTGTCTTTCTTCATCCCCGAATCTACTTCTGCTCCTAGCTCCTCCCCCAGAATCAGCAGCTGATTCTTCAACAAACGCTTCCAATCCATGAGAGAGAACTAGTGTGGTGCGGCTCACTCTCTACCCAGAAGTTCCGGAAACAACTGCTTCTGTGGTAGCCTCTACCAGCGAAAAGATTGCACTTCTATCTTATCAGCCTGGCAACCAAAAAACCAAAGCCAGCACTCACCAGTCCACAGCTGTCAGTCTCCGTGATCTCGGCGTGTTGATCATTCTCCGTCCTCCAGGCTCAGATCCAACCGCTTGCCATCCAGTTGTTGCGAGTGTAGCGACCGCAGTCTTCTGGTAGCGGGGCCGGTCGCCGTCGCTCCGTCGAGCCAGGACTAGGGGAGAGCTTAGAGCAAACTCAACGGGTTTATTTACATTTTTACAGTGAGTTGTCGAGATGAAGACAGAAGACCGATCTTGGCGGGCCGCAGCACGCCCTTTTTGTTGACCCCCGATCCCTAGTTCCCTAGGTTGGGGATCCCCATACAAAACAATGCGGACCAATGGTGAGGTGTAAGTTCCTCGCTGTGAAGCACCGCCCTCGGGTAGGGACACGCCTTTCAGGTATGTCGACAGATGCACGGCACACACACACACACACACCCTTGCCACTCGTCAGGAGCATCTAGTCGGTGTTGCTGTAGTAGAGGGGAAGAACGGAAGACGCGCGAGCGCCTCGTATCTTTTTGGTGTCCGCCGCGCGCTGCGTTCCCACGGTGGGGTTCTCACACATACTTCCCAGGGAGCTAACAAGGTTCGTGGAATCACTCTGAAGGGTTAATGGCTTGACCATTGCCACTGCCTTCTTCGCTGTGCTGCCGCCGCCACTGGGTCCCATTGTCCGGTCGTCGCCGTCTGGGCTTTCACGCGCACACGCGTTCAGTTGCTTAGGCCGGGGGACGAGCGGCGGCTCCTTAATCCCTTTTGGGCAACAACACTAAACACCGCTCAAAAGCCGCTGTCAATCAGTGGCCGCCGCCGCGGTGTCGGCTTCCTTTCGTTTCCGTCGACAAGCGGTGGGGAGGTCGACCGGCGGGTGACTGACCCGCGCAAACGTGGCGCCGGTGAGTCATAACACTGCACGTGGAGATACATTGGCCGCAGGCTAACGTCGTTCGAGCAAAAGGTGTTCTCGTTTCCGACGTAGCGAGCGTATGGCTCTGCTCCAGGTTCAAATCGTACGTCAAGTTCGCAGGCTCGGGATCGCCACTACATTGAGTCGTACAGAACACAGGAGATGCTGGCGCGGGTCGGGCAATAATTGCCTCGGTTCGCGGACAGCGCTGAGTGGCGGGAGCACGTTCGCCGAAGCGTCGTGCTCGGAAGCCGAACCGCTCACCTCACAGTAAATCGCACAGGGACTAAGGCCAAGGGCCTGCTCCGTCGCGCAGTGTCGATACCGTGTTGGGCGCCAATGTGGGCTTAATGGGTCTAGCTGCGGGATAGCGAACGACCCCGGCTAGCTTCGTTAGAGACGTTGAGCGACGATGTCAGCTCGACGGTCCCTTGTGGGCCCAAGGGGGGTTCAGGGTGTTCCCCCTTCGCCCGGAAATGACCCATCCAAAATGCCCCAGAGAGGTACGCGGCGTCCACAAGGGAGACGCCGCGACGGGTTCGACTCACCGACACAGGCGACGACAGGCTCCAAGGGGCCGGGACGAACCAGGGGGTTTATTGGCCCAGTTGTACAGTGCATAATAACGCCAAGGCCGGGTTAAGAACTACTCTGTACCGACGCGCGTCCGATCAGGGCCAAACAGCGCCCGACCGGCCGGCGCGGCGGGGAGGAGACGAGCCAGCCGGGGGCAAGGAGCGCCCCGGTATCCGACTTCCATCTCCTGGACGTGGGCGGCGAGGGTGCGATACGAGCCGCGACCCCTCGCGTTCCCTATACCCTATCCTCCATCTCCTCTCTGAGTCCCTGGAGCCAGAGAGACGTCCAGAGAGCTAGCGAAAGAGCCGACCGAGACCCGAGAGCAGAGAGCCCGCGAAACGGGCGCGTCCGGTTTTAAGGCGCGAAGGAGAGGAGGCAGGTTCCCGGGCGAGGAGGAGCGGAAGCGGCGGCAGGGCAGTTGGAGCCCGTCGGCGCGTCGGCCCGCGAGGTGACGTCACGGCGGCGCGGGAGGTCGCGCTCGCTCGAAGGTCGCGCTCGCGGGAGGAGAAAACGGGGTCAAGCGAATCCCCACAGCCTCCTCCTGGTTTTTCCTGTGCCGCGCCCAGCTTTTGATCAGACCTAGCTGCTAGGTTTTTTTTCTTTTTTGTTGTTGTTGTTGTGTTGCATAGTGTTAGGATGTAAGCCCCTGTGTCTCTGTATTACCCCATGGTATAATGTTTTTTGTTTGGTTGTCACCGGTCTAGTTAACGCCGTGCGTTAGCCGACCGGCGCGCACGTGCGCACATTGTAGTGTCCGCTTAGCGCCTGTAGTAATTCCTAAGCGACCACAGCTGCACGCCGTTGGTAGTGAGTGTCTTTGCTGGGATACTTGTTTTTGCTAAGTGCATATTAACCAGTTTTCACCTCATTGCAATTAAGCTTACCAAATTAATGTGAACATGGTACACTTTCAGGTGCATTCGACCACTTCATAGGTCAAGTGGACACCGACGTGCCGGCAAAAACCCGACGCTTGAAGATGAACTGGTTTATTGCAGAGATGTGTAAAGACTTTAAATGAAAGTGCATCTCTGCAATAAATTTGTTCATCATTCAGCTCTGCATTTGTGTTTTTGTACACAAATGTGGCAATAAATGCCTTACAAAGCAGAAACCCCACTGTCTCCTTGCAAAGAGAAGCCGGAAAACGCGGCTAGGACATTCACCACAGCAAATATTTGTGTTCACACGTGTAAACAAGCGAAACAAAAGTTATTTGAGCTTTTTTATATGGGGATGTAAAATATACGGGTCTGTGACACCATATGAAATCCCTATATGAAAGAAGCCCTATATGTTTCCCCCCATATCACCATATCCCCATATACCCATATCCTATAATGCCATATATATAGGCCCCATAAGATCCCATATATGGGGTTTTTTGGTAGGGATACCGTCTTAATTTTTATTGTACATGCCAAGTGTTTTTATATCTTTCTTGCACAATATTTGATACCTTGGTAGCGATCTTTATGAGTGACTCGTCAAATTACACTGCATGTCGTCATAGCTATAGGTGCATCACGTCACTGATTGCTTACGTCGTGCTTACGCAAAAAACATGGGCGAAATGCCGGCAATTTGTGTAGTCGAGAATAGGGCCCCGGCTCTCCTATTGTAACTGATGCCGGCGCCAACACTGTGTCACCTAACTAAACATAGGGGCATAAGATTATCGCCAGTGCCTGAAAAACCAAGGAAGGTCTAATTATGAGCAGAAACGAACTAAAATGCCTCATAATAAAACACAAAACTAGGTTTGTAGGCGTAACATGTAACTTTAATTTACGTTTCGAATTTTTCGCAATCGAGTCACAACCGCATCGTGCGTGGGGCAAACGGGTGACGACGCGACGTGGGCGAGATAAAAAAACGCCCAAAATATTTCAGGTTTTCATCACCGAGAATACTGCCGCAAGCCGCCTCGGCATGGCCCTACTTAGAAGCGGCAGAACTGTTCTCACAATCTTCAAAATACACATCTTGGACGAATTGGGCCACATTGTAAAACGCCTAATCAGGCGAATAGCCCTAGTGAAAGGGGAAACGATAAGACCCATGCAGGCACTGATTATCGTGCAGCCTGCCGTACCACAAACTTACCCTCAACGAAGTTAACCAAATAAATGCCTTCATCAGGACAGATATAAGGCAGCCCTCAACCTCACAATTTTTACGGTCGCGGAAAAGGTCCTCAAATTGGGTCTTGTAACACCTCTGAAGACATCGGAGAAGCCACTTTCGTAGCTCAAAAAAGCGGCCGTTAAAAAAATCGGGACGGGCAATCGTATCCAAGATAGGCACCTCCGCCCCTTCACGGAGGAAAAAACTAGACGTCATGATATATGGACATGTCACCGATCCAGCGGCTACCCATAAAGACCCTTCCCAACCGAAATCATTGAATCCAAACCCATGCGAAGACGGGCGATAAGCCAAGAATAAATTCCTTCAAATAAATTAGGAAAACCATGCAAACACAGTATACAATGCCTGAATGGGCTAAAGCACTGAGGCAACAATAGTCGCAACGGACTACCCTGGCAACCTTCGTGACTACACGACCCTCCCCCCACACAGGACGGAACAAGCGGAACTTGTAGACGCGAAGGTCTCAAACGGATGAAGGTTGCTGACCAAGAAGCACGCGAACTAACACATCGTGCTCCTTGCGACCACAACTATATATGCCACACTCCCCTCCCCGAAAAATATAGAAAACGTCTCCTCTTTCCAAACCTAGGAACACGATCCTTCCCATGCTGAGGAATCACACAGTCTGCGCAGGAAACAAACCAATTTATATAATCACGACTTTATACGGGCCAATATGTCTGGTAGGAAACACTTGACGTTAACTGGAAACTGTAAATGCGGAAAACATGACCCACTTCCACGTAACCTAGCCATATGCAAGGGCATGTTCAGGGGGAAAAAATCTCGAAAAATACATATTCAACTTCTGTGGAAAAACGGGAGGCAGCTTTGAATACCTTGTCACCTCACGGTCAGCGTGAGCTGATTGAGAAGGCAGGGAGCGAGCTGCTGCACCACTGAAGCTAGCCTTGCTCTCTTGGCTGACCTTCGGTGCTTTGAAAGCAAAAACTGTAGACGCAGCAACTTCCTTACGAAACGCTGTCTGGGCGATAAAGTATCGCTATCGCGGCGTAAATCTTTAAACACTGTAGATGTCACTGCAACTTTTTGGGCTAATTGCTCGATCGGAAATTACAAACATACGTGTTCTGTTTCGTGCATTTTGTGTACTGCGTCCAGCTTCTCAGGTCATCCTTCTTCACAGAGTGGAAGGGCACTGATTTTTTGTTGATTCGTACAGCACTGGCGTCCTGGCCAATTTCGACTTGGTAGCTTCGCCCTCCTAGAAAACCCGCGATGAAGTTGTACATTTTTCTTGTAATTCCAAGGGCACGTGCTTTGGTCATGATGGTACCGTGTGGAACGCCATCAAATGTCTTGCGTATGTCCACTCCAACAACAGCCCGTGGGTGCGCAGAATTAGAGTCGGGGACATCTTCTTTAGGCAGAAGTGTACATCTTGTGTTGATAGCCCAGGGCGTAATTCCTACATTGTAGGGGCCACAAGGTAGCGATCTTCAATGTACCACACCAAATGTGTGTTGACCATGCTCTCCATTACTTTACAGACACATGAAGTTAAAAAGATCGAAATGAGGTTTGATAAGGTATGCGGTGGCTTACCAGGCTTCAGAATGGGTCTGATCACATTAAACTTACATGTGGAGGGTAGTATTACAGTCTCCCAAACTCAGTTGAACTCTACGAGAAGAGCGTGCTTGTACTCGTAGAGCATATTGTGTAGGTGAGCAACGCACACCCCTTCGCCTCCTAAAGTGCTATGTGCGTAAGCATCCTGCAAGGCGTGCTCCAGCTCGAGCATGGTGGAGCGACTATTAAGTGGCCCGCTGTCTTCAAACTTGCAACCTACTTGTACGTGGTGTCTTTGGGGCGAGACGTCTGCGGAAAAAACGCTTGAGCGGCCTGTTCGTCGAGTTCCTGCACGCTGATGCCTGCTCGGAGGGCTACACGAGCGGCATCGTTGTAGGTCTTGCGCTGGCCGAGAAGATAGCGCAGGATGACCCATACCTTGGACGTGTGGGTCTGCCCATTGATGGATTCACAAATTTCCATCCACTGGTCTGACGCGAGCATAGTCTGGTATTCTTCAATGGAACGCTGTACTTTGGCCAATCGTGCTTTGTGGCTCGTAGCACGGCCAGGCCACCTGTATTAAGCGAGAATCCGGAGCCTTCTATTCCATAAGTTAGCAGATGTCTATCAGGTTCTGGGTGGTCAGACAGAACCCGTTGGTTCTTGGTGTCTTTCCGCTTTGCTATGCATAGCTGTGATACCAGATGGTCAATGTTCTTGGCCGGAGCCGGCTACTGTAATAACTCGCGGTATTTGTCCCAGTGTGTGATGTGGCCTAGCCGTGTGGTGGCATCCTACCTCATCTTCATATTGGCGTGGCTAGTTCGAAAACTATGAGTACCGGAAAGTGGTCTCTTCCCATGCAATCGTCCAGCACCTTCAATTTAAACAGCTGTGTACGGGTGCTCCAGGTGAGATCTGGTGACGTGTCTGCTTGGTGAACAGCCTTTCCAAGCCTCGTGCGTGCTTTGCGCGTATTGAGAAGTGTCAGCCCGTACTTCGTGGCATCTTGCATGATGCGCCTGCCGCGCGGACTGCATTTTTTGTATCCCCAGGCGACGTGCTGAGAGTTGAAGTCCCCGCACAGCAATATGGTGTCCTGTGGATAACGCTTCTTGAAGTGGGGATGAAACTGACATCAACGGGTGCCTTATTGGCCTTATTCCCTGTGTTTTCGGGAACAGTGTAGACGCAGAAGGCGAAGATTGTACGCTGTGATGAGACTTTTAACCGGCAACCGATAACGTTAAGAGTAGTGCTGCACCACAGTTGCGTATCTAATTGCACGTGTGTAGTCACGCGTACAGTGCCGTCTTCGTGGGTTCATCTGGGTCCTCTCACGGTACGTAGCCATCATAGCCCATTATTTTAAGCACAGAGCCCTGCATTTCTTGAAGGACAATGACCAATGGACTTGTCTTGATTCCTGATGAACCCGCCGTGGGGGCTCAGTGGCTAAGGTGTCGTGCTGCTGAACACGAGGATGCGGGTTGGATTGCCGGCCGCGGCGACCACTTTTTTTGATGGAGCCGAAAAGCAAAAATGCCCGTGTGTACGAGACTTCGGCGCACGTTAAAGATCCCCAGGTGGTCAAAGTTCACCCGGAGCCCTCCACTACGGCGCGCCTCATCGCCTGCGTTGCGTCGGAGCGTTGAACACTAAAATCAAACAATCAATCAATCAATCAATTTCTGAGGAAACGGGTGGTCATGTCAGCCCTCTTGTTACGAAGCGAGCGGTAATTCCACTGCAGGAGAGTTCTACACGGCGATGATTTTGAAAAGCTAGCCATGGTGAGGCTTTGTTGCGCAAGGAGCAAGGATGTTTGAAGGTGCCCAAGGCGTACGCATCATATGCGCTCCTACGGCTGTCGGAGAAGTTGTCCCAGGGCGGAACATGCCAGAAAGCGTGATACGCTCCATGATGGTGTGGACGCATTTTGCTATGGCCCGGTTAATGAGCTGTTCAACCCTTTCATTGATGAATTTCTCTATTTCTGCCATACGGTTTTCAAGACGTCGTTCGAGATCTTGCAGTGTCGTTGGGGCGGGAGGATGTGGATGGTCACCGGCGGGAGCGTCATTGACTGAGTTGCGTTCCTTCTAGAAAGCTTCACCCCTCCACCCGAGGCCAGTTACTGCGCGGTGGAGGCGAGTGTTGAGCATGGTGGACGCAGTGCGCTATAGCTACAACCGATTGTTAGGTGCACGTCCCCCTGTTTAACTGCATCCGTGAAAGGGATTCTCCCGCCGTCTTCTGAGTGTGTAGCTGGGGGTGCCGGTGGCCCGGTGTAGAAACTCTGGCGCGTTGCCTTGATCATGGGTCTGAATAAACTTTGTTCTGTCTCGGAATTGCGCCTGCCATTTCCTGCGTTGCCTTTCGGCAGCCAGCTTGCGTTTTTGTTCAATTTTCTTGTTTACTTGTCGTCTTTTTTGGGCAGTTTGTGGCTGTGGCCAAGTGTGAACCACCACAGCTACGGCACTTCGGTTCTGCGCTCGAGCATTGTGTACCCTCTTCGTGTTGCCACAGACCGCATGTTGCCGCAGACCGCAATACTTTGGCATCTTGCTGCCAAAGTATTGGGTACTGCTCCATGTGATGCCAAATCTTCTGGCCCGGTACTAAAAAACACGGATGGTAAATGACCCCAGGCCGACCTTCTAGGGTAAGCTGTTACCTTCAAATGTGACCATGACAGTGCCTTTGTCACCAAGTGGGTGTCCCTGCAGGATTTTGCACTTGCGGCAGTGCAATGAGTTCATTAGTTCCTCAGAAGGCATGCCCCCAGCGTTTCTAATAATGCCTCTGATTTGATTGGGACAAACGTTTACAAACGCTTGAAAGGGCACGACCTTTCCGTTGACTGGTAGAGACGCTATCGCGAGAAGGGCGTTGCGCACCTCGGGGTCAGCCGCATCTACAGCGAGCTGTTGCTATGGCCTAAATAGCGAACCATGAACTATGGCAGCGTGTCTTCAGAGAGATGGAGGTGAGCCGAAATGTGGCGCGTTATGATTCTGTCTAGTCGTGTGAACTGCTCATCCATGATGCGGCATGTCTGCTTAGGCCGAAGGAGGACGGTGTGTTGATAGTTGCGCGGAGCACCTGGGCTCGGCGTCGTTGCGACCATCGCACGTCTCTGCTGGTCATGTCGATAGCTTAGTGGTATCCAACTGTCCTCTTCGTCCTGGTGACGAACAGAACCAGGGGGCATGCAACATGTGCTTCTCGCATGACGGTAATCCCTGTGCATGTATGAGTATACCGTCGTACGGGTGTCGACAAGAGCGAGCCTCGCGCGCGTTTTTCTCCATTCGGTTCGGTAGAAATAATTCTAGCTTGATGGGAAGCAGACTTGCTGTTAAGTTCGGGCTCCGCATGTAATTAATGAAGGCCGCCGGTGGCCCATGTATTGGCGTCGCCTCCGCTGGTGGCTACTTTCCCGTGTCCCTTTCATGTAGCCGCGCGGACGCCAAGTTCGCAGCCGCGGAGAGCTGTTGTGCCCGTCCTTTTGTGTGTCAAAGGATGGGGGCGATTAGCCTGAGTGCCTCTGTCGCGTCGAAGGTGGCAGGGTCATTCGGCATAACAAGCTGACGGGAGGCCAGATGATCGTATCTCTTAGTGTTGAAAGCGCGCGTGGTGTAAATTTGGAAAATCTTCGACTCCGGCGGCGGGCGCTCTTCGTCGACGGGTTGTTCGCCTCGACGATGGTCGCCTCGGCTGGCAGCGTCTCTCCCCGTGGTCTGTTCAGGTGGCCGGCGGCGCCCCTTTAGTCTTGGAGGGAATTAGCAACCCTCATGCCCTCATTGTCCCGCGACGCGGGCGTCGCGGGAGGCGCCGCGCGGAGGGAGGTCAGCCGCGCGAGGACCGCTCCGGGCCCTCGGCTTGGCTGTTGTTTGTGCAGATGCCGTCCGCTAAACGCAATGGATGGTTCACTGTAGGCCGCAGATGGCCTGTATTTTCTGGCCGGGTGCAACAGCGTGCGTAGGAAACGCACTGAGTGTGTAAGAGAGAGTGTTAGGTCACGTGACCGCAGGTGGGGACATTTGTGTGATTGGCTGGTTCCTGTGGCCAATCAATGGTTTCTATTAATTTTTTGAAAGGTTTTTTTTCTCTCTTTCTTGTACGCCCCCTTCTTGGAGGCGGGGTTTTTCGTATCAAAACCGGAGTGTTTGGTTGTGTCGACGGTCGGTCGAGAGGGGATCTAGTTTAGTATAGATCTCGGCCGAACAGGCTGCTGCTGTCAGAGTGACAATGTAACCGTCACTCTGACGTGATGTAAACTTGGAGTAATGTAAATAAGTGTAAATAAACCTAATATCCAGCAAGGAAGGCAGTCCTCATCCCTCACCCGCTCCAAGCATCGGTCGTCGGTCATCGGAGCGAGTCGAGATGGTCCTCTCGGCTCGCGCATCAAAAGAACATCCCTATTTCGCCTCCATCAGTTCGCCAAGAAGATGGAGAGGCGAAATTTAACTGGCGCAGTCGACAAGATGACCACGACCATCGGCTGGAGCTGGGCATCCGACTAAAACCTGACCACAACCGCCGCCAAATCGGCCTAAACGCACCCAACTATGCTGGCAACGCTGTCTTTTTGGCCTCAAAATCTCTCCAACTTTGGTGTGAAAAATTGAGGGGCTTTGGCCATGCTGACAACGCTGACAACGTTGTTTTGTGCATTTATTGTTCGTCTGTCCGTGCTTTTGCGGCACCGTTTCAACTGAACGGACGGACGGCCTGTACGCTGTTGTAGTTTGAAATGGCAGCTGTTATTCCAGCTGACGTTCCTAGGGTGCTACCGAGCCTCACGTCAGTCCGCGCCTCAACTTCGAACATTCAGCTTCGACGACGCAAAGGCGGACACTTAGCGAGCTCGATTTTGTGGCCGTCTACGTCGGTGGTAGCGACAAGCTCGTCAGGAGGTAAGTGTTTAGTCATGTGATATTGCGCTTTTTATACCCCGAAGAAAACACACAAGGTGTTGCTGGCTTAAGGGCTCGTGGTAGAAGTGTAGGCTCATTTTAAAGTGGGTAAGCTACGTGCCATATTTCTTGCGAACGCGCACCCGAAAGCATAGCGTCGTGATTTTTTTTTTTTTCTTAGGGGCTCGTCTGCGTAACTGAGCTCGAATCTGCTAGCTATGGTGTCACTATGCTTACTACTGGTGACAGTTATTACACCGAGGTGGACGTTCACAGCCCCAGTAAGCAGAACAGGGGTTCTGGGTTGCATGCACAAATGCAAAGTGGGCACAGTTTCGGAGGTATTTATTTCGGTATCGTATGTGATCGAGACGTCGCTCACTGCTTCCATTACAGGGGCTGGTCGAAAATTTCCACTACAGTCGGCGCACGTGTACGAGTGGCCGACGGGTGACCTGCGCTGTTTCTAAAGAGAGACAGACCTACCTCAAGAGACTGCTTGTCGATGCCTTGGGCTAAGGGCGTCACTGTTCTCGTTTCGGGTGTAAGTATTTCGCAAAATCTGCGCTTCGCAGCCTGTCTTTCGTAGAGACAGTGCAGTGAAAGTATATTCCTGTTGAGAAGCTGGATTATATAAGCGTGCGTGCGTGCGTGTGTGTGTGTGTGTGTGTGTGTGTAAAAATACAATTTGCACCTGTCACCACAATTTCTGTTGTAATTTTTTAGGAAACATAATTGAGAATTCCTGGCGCTCGCATGCAGGAGTTAGAAGATTGGATGGATTCCACAGGATACATGCCGCGACTTATTCTGTTCAGGGGAAAGTGAAATGGAGACACTCGATGCTAACAATGAACATACTGCATACCATGAGGTGCACCCACCTAATGCACTCACATTTGGCGCCCAAACATTGGTCTTGAGTCCATTCAAAGCTGCTGTTTTTTTTTTTTTTAATCGCTAAGACTGCACTACAGAGGTTGCTGTACATGGTCGTTTTAGAAGTCAGTTATTTATTGCAATTTACTAATGAAATTGCGTTTCGGCAATAATTTCCTCAAGCAATGCAAGTGGGGTTTTAAGATTAAAGGAGCCTCAGGTAATCGAAGAATAGGTAGCCATCGCTACTTTTTTGCTGACACGGGGCACTCCTTGACCGGACTGGTCCCACATCGCCAGACGAGAATTTTTCTCACATTGCTCATGCCGTAGTCATCATCCTGAGTCTATTTGTGTACACTCCAGAACAGAGGCCTGTCTGCTCCATATCCGATTTCTCCTATCCTGCTTTATCCAAATCCATCTGTTGCCCATAGGTTTTCCTCTCACACTCATCCACCGAGTGTTCCGTTTTATTGAGGCCTCTCATTCCTTGATTGCAATCTTATAGGTGTGTGCAAGTTTTCATGTAACAAAAGGTGCTTTTAAACGAGTAGTGATGCCAAATTCCTTGATGAAAAATTAATCATAATGTTTGACTTCGATCTCTACGTACAGTGCTCAGCGATTGAAACGCGACACTCGGAGCGCGTGGCTGCCGGTGCTTGTTGCGCCACAGGTGAGCGCTTGTGAAAGCGAGCTGATGCATTGTGGTATGCGATGAGCGTGAGAGCGTTCGTGACGCATGCTTAGTGTATCCGGGAGACAGCCCTTCAGTGTGTGGTTCTTGGCGGCACCATAGTGGTGCTACATGCCATGGCTTCAAAACGCTGCACCTGCGTGCTGCGCCGCGACGTGCGAAGCTGGGCGAGCTGGCACCGCGCGCATTATGAAGAATTTGAATGCACATTTATCGCGATGTGTTATCGTGGTGCGGCGCAGAGTTTTGAAGCCGTGGCATGTAGCACCCCTATGGCACCGTCAAGAACCACACACTGAAAGGCTGTCTCCCAGATGCACTAAGCATGCGTCACAAATGCTCTCACCCTCACCGTATACCACAAGCGTCAGCTCGCTTTCACAAGCGCTCACCTGTAACACAACAAGCACCGGCAGCCACGCGCTCAGAGTATCACGTTTCAATCGCCGAGCGCTGTACACGGTCACTGGCCAATTTCTTTGGAATGTCCAATAATTCGAAAGCATCAGTGGCACTGCTATCTACCTAGTTGTGCCAGTGTATAACGACGTCTGAAATTTCATACGGTGAAGTTATTCGCAATCTGATTTTTCTGACTTTTTGTTTGCCGCGACGAGAGGTCCAAAATGGCCGTAATCGCAGCAGCCCCATTTCTGTTCTCTTTATCCCACAGCCTTTAACTACAATTTTCACGTTCCACCCTCGGCCAACTTCTTCTGAGCAGCTCTTTCTCTTCCTTCACATAAAGCATTACAAGTTTCTCCGTTGTGGGTTACTACCAGTGAGAGTGCGTTATCCGCGCACATTCGTTTTTTCAATTGCTTTCACATTCTCTTTTTTTTATACTGAGTAACTTCAAATTAACCAATATATTGGGTTTTAGCTTTGAATTATCAAGCAATTTCTTCTACTGAATTGCATGTAAAATTACTGGGACCTGAACATCACTTCCAATTAACTGAAAATTCTAATTGGGTGACTTCAAATTATCAAGAGTCGACTGCAGTTGAATGGCTTGCTCCAGGGATTTAAAAGAGGTGAGGTACACTACTGGTTGGTATGACCTTTACTTTAATGTAAGGATTGCAGCAAGTAATAACTCTTGGTTTCTTACTCATACCACCACAATGATGGGAAAGTTCTTTCCAGATTATAAATTTTGCACAGGTAGCATTGCACTTCAGCCAACATTGGCTGCAAGAGTTACACTTTTGTGCAAGGCTTTTGTGGTGCGCTTTCCTGCATAGCTTTGGTGTCGTGCTAAAAAACCTACCCCAAGGAACAAGCCATGCAGTGAGGCTTGAAAGTTTGCATGTTGTGCGGCAGAGCCAACTTTTATTTCTGTATTAATAAGCTTAAAATCAGACCTTTAAGTGAACCAGAGAACAGTAGGCCGTTTGCCCTTAGGAGCGCATGGAAAAACAACTAACGAAGCAGTTGCACAGAGGAATGACCTGAGCAGCATTTCCAGTTTGAGAAGCTCAGGGTAAAATATGTTTTGAGAGGAGGCTGAGAGCAATGGATCGACGTAGGTGGACAGCTAAGGTTTTCAGGTACATATACATGAAAAGCGTGGGCACGCCGTGGTTAAGGAGGACTAGATGAAATGCAGAAACAACAGTGGAGAAGCTAAGACAGCCAAAGTAACCAAAAGGAGGCAAGGCAGATAGAAATGAATAAATGGAGAGAAGAAATAGAAGCTAAAACGTCGTTAGAAATGTACAGGGCTGAGAAATTGGACAATAGAAAGGAAAATTTCTACGATAATTCTAAGGGAAGCGTTTTGCTTCTTGAGGCTAGGACAGATTGCTTGCGAACTAAGAGCTTTGTGGGGAAGTATACTCAAAGTGATGGGGTATGCGCAGTCTGCGGAAAAGAAACAAACTATGTGGCACATAGTGTTTGAATGCGAGGGTATCCATCCAAACCTAGAGGGAAATGTTTGGCTTCCAGAAGCCGCAGGGTTTCAGGGTAGCACAGAGGAAGTCAACTTCAGGGCTGTCGAGGCGACAAAGAGAAGATTAGAATGCTGGTGGACGAAAAGCACACAGGGGAATATTGCCTAGGACAGTTCCCACGTGTAACAGAAAGAATAAGTATTTTGTGCCTAATAAGTTTTTTTTGTGCCTGCCCTAAGAGCAGAGCTAGTATTAAATGCGTGTAAAACACGGGTATATTAGTTTTTTTTTTTTTGTAAGATGACATGTCATCACCCCGCTACAAAAGGGATACCACTATCAGTCATCATCATCATTATTAATGAGGTGCAAGCCTTATCTGCTCCATGAGGCGAAATATTTAGTGTTATAAGCAGTGAATGGCCCTGATATTTATCAGGTATGCGTGGAGCATAGCTTATGAACAAAAGTGTGCTAAAAGGAGAAATAACAAAAAACGAGAGCAAGTCCTTGGTGGCTCTTGCAAGACTGCGTGGCTCAATAACCTCCCATCTGGAGCCATCAGATTGCCTGGTATTTGTCGGAGCTGTTGGGGGACTACATAATTGTGCCTCAATAGCACGCCAGGCGAACCTATCAGTTTACGTGATGTTTCTCAAAGGTATTGGAGTTACTAGCACCGTGTCTTGGTATGGAATGTGCTCGACGTCGGGTGTACTGCTAGATTCTGCACCAGCTAACTTTGGTCGACCAGGCAAGTACAATGACAAGACCAAAGTGCAGGAAGCATATAATGCCAGCTGAAGCCACAATGCTTGTTATTTAAAAACCACATAAGCAGACTAAGTGCCCCAAGGAATTTTTGTAAATTATAAATGCTTCAAACAGTAAACAATGTTGCAAATTGAATTAATAGCGAACACTAATCATGAAGAATTTTAATTTTCCCACCTTTAACATAACATATAAATAGACATTTCATTTTGTCTTTAAAATATTTATTGCCTTGGTGGACTTGCTCATTTTACCCATTTCTTAAATGTAAAACTGATGCTTCATTTAATTATTCTATTGCTTCGGTTAAAGTGAAGCAGGAAATTTGTAATGCAAGTTAAAGGTGTCATGGCCATACAACTTCTCACGTGAAACACATATAAACATTTTTTCTTGCATGCTCATGCTCCCAGCGCTGCTGGAGCAGCAAAAAAAGTAAAGAAAGAACGGAAAAAACACTTTTCAAAAATGAACAAGGGCTGGAGTTAAACAGCTGTATATCATGCTTTTCCTGACTGGGGTAAATTGAATAATGCCAACTGTTCAGCTACAAGGTTAGGATAGGTTAGGTATAAAAGAAATTTCATTGCAACACAGGCAATCTGCTTGCCATTTCTTATTTAGAGGGCACCCTTTAAGTGCCCGCTTCGCTTCTGTGGTTTCACGTCGCTGTCGGCTTCAGTGTAACCGAATAAAGAGGGCACCAGAGATAAATGAGATAGAGCAAACAGGAAGGTGGAGGTTCACATCACTGTCGGCTTCGGAGTAACCGAATGAAGAAGAGGGCACCAGAGATAAATGAGATAGAGCAAACAGGAAAATAGAGGAGGAAAGTATGGTTGAAGTGTGAGGGGGAGGGCAGTAAGCAGAGGCCGCGCGAGACATGCTCGGCAGCAGTGAGGCACTGTGATAAAACACCGGAGTTGCGCCCGCTGTCGTGTGTTCACTGATGACGCGGTCACTTCTGAGACACAGCAGCTACGCGCCGTCACCGAGAAGACTGCAGTTTGCACTGCAGTCCGATTTTGCATTGGGGGTATCGTAATCTTGAGCAACCTATTTTTTTTTCATTCTTTCTTTACTCTTTTTTTTTTTCCTTTTGAGAATTATTTCTAGCTCAGTGTTCAGAGAGGTTCACAGTATACTAGTTACGTATTATCATGTTTGCGATTTCTTCTAGTGCAGCCAGTGGTGAGCAAATTCAGTGTCAGATATTCTGCTACCAATCATATCAAAATCACTCTGTACAAACTGCAATGGAGGACTAAACACGCATGGACTGCCGACAGAGCTCAGAACATTTATTTTGCATTCCAACTTTTTAAATGCTACCTTATCTTTATACGCACAGTGGGCAATGGTATCATCATGCTGGACTCCAATGTGCCAGTGTATTTGTCCAACAATGCTCAAACCATAGAAGAAATCATTGTTCCTGAAATAAACCAAACAGAACAAGCTATTCTTAGTTGAGCGCCAGTTTTCTTGTGTGAGCCATGAATATGGCGGAAAAGCCAGCTTGTTCTATTTCACACATCTGGAGAATGTAGAAATGTGTGGAAGCTTACCTCAGGTGCCACACACACCTAATTGAACATAGCTTGCACGATATGGAAAAAACAGTGAAAACATGTCTGTTACTGGTGGCCGGTCACAGAAAAGAACGAATAAATGCCGGACTTTTCTGAAAGACAACTCTAGCAGCAAGCCACACGGTCCGCAGAAGCAGCGCGACACAGGACAGTGAGCGTGCTCACCCACTGAAAGACAGCGTAGCTAAATAAAAATACCTTGTATGCATTAAAATTTTCTGCCAATCCATTATGGTGACACAATTGCTACAAGCGCATTCTCATTGCACCATAATTTGCAACAGCGGATTTTGTGTTTTGTGGATGAATACCATGCTACTTTGGCTTTGTTTTTAAGCTTAATGAGTACCCAAAATCGCAATAATTGTAAGTGGCCTCTCAATTTAGCGAAATGTCGATGCTCGTCTGGTAACATTGATGTCAACAAACTTCCAAGATAGCGGCGTCCATGTCCGTTTACGGCAAGTGAGTTATCGAACTCAAATACCGCTTAATAATTATTTACGGTCTATATTACGAGGTTTTCGAGCTTAAGTGACGCACCCGAAGCCCAAATAGCTTCGAAGCCTAGCGATTCTCTACTGTTAAGCTGTGTGTAGTACAAATAGCAGTGGAATCGGCCGACCTGCTTACCGGCGTTGTTGCACGTCCCGTGGCTGTAACTTGGTTGCCTCATTGTTTGCGGCTGCGCCGTTGTTTTTATAGTACTCCTTTGATGTTCAGGCATGATTTGCCGTGAATGTAACCTGCCTGGTTGCATCGATATCGTTGAAAACCGCGAAGAATGACCGTTACGATTTGCCGATCTTCGCTTCGAGAACTTGTGACGATGCGATGACGATTGGATGTCTTGCGAGTGAGAGAGTGCGAATCAGTCAATGATCGAACATTCGTTTGAAAACATTTAAATGTGATGAAATCTGATTTTTATGAGGTTGAAATTTACGGGTAAATTTGTCCGCGGTAAGGCGAGGGCGACGCTCACAAATGTTGCATACATCGGTGGCGCAGCTGCGGGTATTGCGGACGTTCAATGGGAATGTGTAGCGAAAATTAGAAGTTGATTAAACACTGAAAGCGTTCATAATAACCGAACATAATAGACAGGACGAGATTGCAATAGACGTTTGCATGTTTTGGAACATGCAGTGAGCACCTTGCTTACAGGTTGGTTAACTTCGATGGCCAAACAATTATGGTGCTTTTTGCTTCAGCTATCAAATATTACTCCACAATGGAGTACACTGGAATGCTATCCCCATACACTGCAGGGTGTCGTTACGTTCTAATGTCCATGCAATGCATCCAGTACTGTGGCCCCACTGTCTCTCAGCTGAATGCTGGGGAGTGCCACATTTTATCAGAAAATGTGATGTGTGCCTGACTGTATCAAAATTTGCCCGGATCCACAGTACAAACATCAGGAGTTCCTCCACCACAATTTAATCTGGCTGGTGTAGTGGCCAAGGCCAAAAAGCGTTGGCTAAGAAGCTATACACAAGTTTATGCATCTTGCCTATGCCACTAGTGCGAATGTACAGGGTGTTGCAACGATAACTGGAACACTTTAAAAATTTTTCCTGAGCGATCCGCCGCTCTGTTCGCGCTCAAACTTCACACAAAGGTCGCATTTTGTGGTCTATTTTGTTTGACACCGGGAACAACAACGGTACTTACCTGTTTATTCTGAAAATAAATGAAAACGATTTTCGCCTATGGGAAAATGGCCGCTGATTTGAACGTGCGAGCCAGCGCAAGTTGATGTTGGAACGACGGAACCACCTGCAGAGTGAAACGCCCGTTTGGGATTCACGTACGGAGCCAAATGGTGCAGCAGACGATCAGAAAATGCACCTAGAAATGAGCTAACAGACTATCAGAAAACCCGGTTTTCGGGCTCGCACGTCCAAATCGCCGCCATTTTCCCATAGGCGAAAATCGTTTTTATTTATTTTCAGAATAAACAGGTAAGTACCGTTGTTGTTCCCGGTGTCAAACAAAATAGACCACAAAATGCGACCTTTGTGTGAAGTTTGAGCGTGAACAGAGCGGCGGATCGCTCAGGAAAATTTTTTAAAGTGTTCCAGTTATCGTTGCAACACCCTGTATACATAATATGCGGGCACACATATATGCATACACCAGCATATATGCTTACAGAATGCAATGCATGCTAGATGAAAAAAATTTGTTTACCTAATGTCAATTGATGTGGTAGTGCTTGAACCGACACTGCTTAGTGACTGTTATCTTGTTTTGTGACTAGTTCAGCCACTATTCTGGGTTCGACAGTGCATGATGACCTTGGCATTGTTTATGCTGTGAAGTTCTAAAAGCGTGTGGCTAAGGCGTTGTGCTGCTGAACACGAGGTCGCGGGTTCGATTCCCGGCCACGGCGGCCGCTTTTCTAATCGAGGCGGAAAGCAAAATCGCTCGTGTGTGTGAGGTTGCGGCGCACGTTAAAGATCCCCAGGTGGCCAAAATTTATCCGGAGCCCTCCACTATGGTGTGCCTCATCACCTGCGTTGCGTCGGTGCATTAAACCTTACAATCAATCAATCAAGCTCTAAAAGCGTGATGATGAACACAATATCAGCTGAATTAAACCCTACAATCAATCAATCAAGTTCTAAAAGCGTGATGATGAACACAGTATCAGCTGAATTGCATGGCCTGTTTCTTTGAAACTATTGGGGGGTAGAAGAGAAAATGTTTGGGCGTGTTGGTTCATACTCACATGAGAAACATAGTGCAGTAAAAACACAAGTCGAGGACGGGACAAGTGCAAAGTTTCAACAAATTCTTTATTGCAGGACCAGCGCATATAAACACATCTGGCTCGTAAGAGGAGAAAAGGAAACAAAAACAAACAGCAAAAGATGAGACGAAAACCGCCACGTGGTTTGCAGGGCGGGAAAACAAAACGTACAAACCACATACAGACGTCTGGCCACTAGAGAAACACTATTTTTTGTGCACTACTTGCCACGAATGGGGCTCCATTTTTCAAATTGATGAATACCAATTCGGTTGTGTTTTAAGAAATATTACAAAAGGCAAAAGTAGCAACTGGTCCTGATAAATAGTGATTATAAAAGTTCCCTCAGCTTTCTTGCAATTCTCAAACTTACTTAACTTTAAATCGGTATAAATTGGAATCACTAAGCTCACATGCCAAATTGCTTCGGTGTCTGCGCTTGTGTCACGCAGTGGTGTAGCCCCAAGCTAGCACATCAGGATGGCTAGGTTCTACTGTCTCACCCTTCGGAAGACGCTCCTCTCCGTTTTCTTTATGCCGACGCACGGGCAGGCTATGGCGGCAGCGTCCACCGCTCTAGCCAGGCCGTGGCCGACACTGCAGCGTTCAGGACGCCGCCCCCGCGGATTTCAAGTAACGGCTGGTAGAATCTCTGGTTTCACTCGTTGTAGAGCCACGTGTGAGAATTCAAGGGATATCCCATGGGCAGTTGTTGTAGGTGTCGTTTCAAGCTTTGCTTTCCAACAGTTTTTCGTTTTGATGTTTTTCTCTCTTTCTCTCCTATTACAAGCCAGATGTGTTTATACATGCTGGTCCTACAGTAAAGCATTTATCGAAAGTTAGCTCTTGTCCCGTCCTCACCCCATCCTTTGCTTCTACTGTGCTGTTTTCTGTGTGGTCTAACATTGTTACACTCTTTCTTTTTTTTCTTTCTTGCACGCATATTTCGGCAGACTTCACAGGTTGACAAAATGACAGGTGCAATTCAATAAGGTAAGGCACCTAGCAAACTTATACTAAAATTTATCTGTACTACTTGCATCACTTTACACTGTCACAGCCATCACTAACTCGGGGGAGGAGCCGCACCCCACTAATGAGAGGGTGGGGAATGATGAGTGGGATCACGACTGTGCTTACAAGAAGCAGATGTGGTCCTCACTAGTGTAAGAAAGCCATGGAAGCATGATGCAGCTTCTTATATGTGACAGTTACGAACGAGTAGGATGCCGCTGTCTCCCTTCCGCATCATCATTCCTTCTCTCGGTCTTGCCATCTTTGACATGCTGGCCACGTCATCCAGCAAGATGAAGAGCATAACACTGCCCCTTCCAAAGGAGCAGTGTTATGTCACCCATGCCTCATTGACATGGAGCTTCCTTTAAGGAGTGCGTGTGTGTTTGCTCATGCATATATGTGGAATTGCATTGTGCCATGTAATCCTGTAAAAGGAGAAATTGATGTTTTTCTCCTTGCAATCATTTGTCTAACTGTTACTGCCCTTTTTTTTTTTGCCAGGACCTGTTACTCCCAGGGAGCCACAAGCCAGGACGCAACAAACTTGGTATAAACTTGGCACCACAGGTGTTATGTTGCTGGAGCCCAACTTCTGTTCATGGTCAGCGGAGTAGGGTGCCTCATCTGTTTGAGCTGCGTGTTAGAGCCAGGACACTTGCGGAGCAAGAAGAAAGTGATTGCTGTGGAGCGATTCAGTGATTTTGTTGCTCATGCCCTGCCAAAGTGCAAAAAGAATAGTTTTGCAAAGAATTATTAACACTGCTAAACTTTTTTCTTTGCGTGCGACAGCAGCAACATGGCCAAAGCATTTTTCATTTTGGTTCCTATCGCTTTGGTACGAGGGCGTGGCTCAAAAAGATATCCTGAAGATAACTACATGTACGGTTCTCATTGCCGGCCTTGACCGGGGTCCACTGTTGTATACCCAACTTGGCCACATGTAGTACTGGCAAGCCACCTTGAGGAAGGTGCTACAAGAGGGGCACAGCTTATCTGAATGTGCCACAGCCCCTGAAGAAATGTTTGTCAAGTAGTGCTCCTGCTACTGCAAAACATTATGCTTCCGCGCAAGAATGACTGCGTTGCCATGCTTGAAATATGGCCAAGTTGGAACTGTTTTGCACACACTCAAGCGTTTCCGCATGTGCGCAAACGAGCGTCGCCAAAAAAAAGCTTCTCCATGTAAAGACAAAGTTGGTAAAGGTTCTGAACGTTTGAATGAACGGGTGTGCTCAAAAATTAATAATGGTAGTCAAGCAGGCAGATATAGTACCTGTATGGTTTAGTTGTGCACTTTGACTTCTGCATAGGTGAGAATTGGGTCCGGCTGACTGATGCTGACTTGTGACTAAGTGCCCAATTCGAGGTGCTGACTGGTGATATACATACTGACTGGAACAGTCGGTACTGATTGATACAGCCACTACATCTTGGGCCAGCAGTCACACTGTGAGAAAAGCGAAGCTGGTGAGGTTGGAGATTATTTAGCCCCCCTGACGGGGCGTGCCGCTCCTACCCAGCAATTTTTTGGCACACTGGCCCCCATTGTCGCTGGCTGCCATGGGTAGGTCACTATCTATGAAGCCAGTCGTCGTTTTAGCCACGGCAAAGTAAAAAAAACAGCGGAGATGGATAGATCCTGTCTTTCATCCTCTTCAGCTGACTATACACATAATCCACATGGATTGTTTATGTATTGTTGTTGAAGTGCAGTTATATAGAATTTAATTTCTCCATGTCAGAATATTTCTCCAATGCCAGAATATAATTTTCAATGGGTACGTGTGCCTTTCATGGCCATTGCTATTGTTTTTGGTGCCTACAGTTTTGTACACTTCAATGTAAGCACACAAATGACACAAATATATTTGTTAATTGCAGTTGTACGCCTTGTAGCATAAAACCTGCATTACAAGTGTATGTCGGTGTATATATTTGTGTGGATTGTCATGAATAAAATTTATTTACTAGTGCGATTCCTTTTCTTGTGTTGCATCTTGTCATTATAGTTTGTATCTGCTTGTCCAAGTGTCAGTTCTACCCACCGCGGTGGCTCAGTGGCCAAGGCGTTGTGCTGCTGAGCACGAAGTCGCGGGTTCGATTCCCGGCAGCGGCGGCCGCTTTTCTGATGGAGGCGAAAAGCAAAAACGCCCGTGTGTACGAGATTTCGGCGCACGTTAAAGATCCCCAGGTGGTCAAAATTAATCTGGAGCCCTCCACTACGGTGCACCTCATCGCCTGCGTTGCGTCGCCGTGTTAAACCCTAAAATCAATCAACCAAGTGTCAATTCTACAAGTAACCTTGACTGCCAGGTCCTGCTTAACAGATTGAAATGAAAATATGGCAGCAAAGCAAGCCATAAATCCTACTTTATTTTTCACTAAGTGCAGACAAAATTTTTACTGATTTTTTACAGTTCATCCGAGTACACTAGCTGGCAGGAAAGGCCTCCACGGCACTATTACAAATTTAAAAGTTCCCATTCATAACATGAATGGGATGACAACTTGACCAAAATGTTTAGAGGTGGCACAACTTTTCACTGCGACCAATAGCATTATCTACCTGTCTGCTCTTGCCTGAAATGGCAATATCTGGTGTAGGCCATGGTTTGCTCACTGTTGATAGAAATACCCTAAATCCTGAAGGGCTGCGATAAAACACCGGTCTGTCAAGGGAGCACCAAATTTCTAAGTCAATACAAAATCTGAAAGTAAAGGTGCTCTATTAGTCTAATGTAGTTAAGTGACCTCAACAGCTGAAATACGCATCCTTTTTGCAGGAGGGAGGGAGGGGGCTTCGTTTTACGTGCCGAAGCTGCACATGCTCCTTGAAGGACACATTAGGAGCTATGGATCAAGTTGGACCACTTGGGCGCCTTGAAATGTGCAACGAAGTCTCTATACAGAGGTTTTCTTTTCAACCTCTACCAGAAAAATGGCTGCCACAACTGGGATTGAACCCAAGTCTTCGATGATGGCAGCAAAACATCCTAGTTGCTGGGCAGCTACAGTGGGTTACCGCAAGACACGCCTGCTTAGGTCGGCTTTATTGCACGACACCTACGCCATGCAAGAAAGCCTAATGCATGCAAAACCTTGCCCAAAGCCAATTTGTTCACTCTGGTGTACATTAGATGAAGTGGAATGTTACCAGTACAGAGTTTATGAGCTGGGAAGAACCATCTACTCAAGAGAACGGCATGAGCAAGACATTGAGTTATTACTTGTTGGCCATGCCTGCAGTAACATCCTGGTCCTAGTAGGCATGCATAGCAAGGGCCTCTTTTGAATGACTGGAAGGACTGCATCCAGTCAAATATATACTGCTATTCACAGCATGTTGAAGAACCACATCCATGTGTGCCAAATTTTGTTCACTGCTCCGCTGTCTTTTCTTCACCTTTTTTTTTTGTACCATTTTCTAATCAGTGCACACACTCTCGTGTTAGGTCGTGATTGCCCAAGTTATCTTTGACCTCAGCTTTCAAAGCTGTTACACTAAACCAATGTTATTCATATTCGAACATAACTTATTATATTTGCAGTTACTTTTTCTACTTGCACGTGATTTGCAGTACCGAATTTTATCATTGTACACTTCTAGCAAAAAGGAATATCGCAGGAGTAGTGCATCTAATTCCTTTGGAAGACAATGTTTGTGTTTCCGCAATCTGATGTAGCATGCGCAGTCGGCGCTTCATTTTCATTGTTTTCTGTGAACTACATATCCTCCATTATAAAGAAGAGTTTGGAAGTCATTTGACTACAGGAAGTGCAAGTAGGAGCGCTTGAGTGGAGGAAGCACAGCTTGGTCATCGTTCTGATTTGTTTTTTGTTCAGTACGACGACTGTGTGTGACACTGAGCTTCGATATCAGTTGAAATAGTTGGCCTGTCCTTCCGCCAGTGGAGCCTGTGGGGCCAATACACTGCACAAGCATGAGGCAATAAAGCCACACAGGCCAGAATCCGGATATATATATTGTAAGAAAACTGTGCCTCCCTCACAAAGCCATGTTGATTCCCCGAGCTAGGGCTCCCCGCTTTTTCCGCCCCTCCAAGTTGGTGGCTGCCCTCTTTGCTGTCGTAGTAAATTGACCACTGGCCATGCTCAGCTCCTTTTTCCCAAGGCTTCACACCTCTACAAGTACCAGAGTCCGCTTAAGATGAACTCCATGTGCCATGATTAAGATGAACAACACTTTTGTTCACTTGTAACATCCACAACGCAATAACGTACGCTTAAGACGAATTTCTGGTAATACAAATTTTCGCCGTCCCCTCGAGTTTGTCTTAATATATATATATATATAATGCTAACCGTCTCTCCGTACTATCGTCCGCTGCGCATCCTGTGCAGCTACAGCACTCACTAAGTGGGTCCAGATGGACCCTGCTCCTGGTGCCTCCACACTATAACAGTACCCTGTCCTTGCCAATCCCTGAGAGAGCATGCGCCACTATTCAGGGCACACACAGGCTTGACTGACAGGCTTCACTCAACAGCGGGCACAACACTACAAAGTGGGGAACCTAGTGCTCCCGCATAAAAATAGTGCAGGTGGAAACGTTATCTGTTGTGTAGTCCTCTAAACATCTTGGCTGTGACTCTTATAAGGCAAAAGCTGTGTCACCAACGACTACTGCAAACCATTTTTGAAATAAAACTTTTTCCACGATCATACCAAGGTCACACCGAAATGTGCACAACTTTAAAAAGGTCGCCTCCAGATGAAATCTTACGACTGTGTTTTCGGTACCTTTAAAGTGCGCCATGCTTTGTACAACAACAACACAAGGAAAGATGCACATAATTTGTGGTAAGAAGCATGCTAAGCCCCTTGTTAGTTGTGCGATGAGACACCTTTGACTTGACATAAAGCTTCATTGGCCAAATCAGCTGATGTATCAGGGACCCCTTGAAAATGTGCACCTTTGGTAGAAAATTACACAGGCCGTTTGAGTGCAACATTGTAATTGTGCACCCAAGTTGACAAAAAGAAAAATAGTGGAAGAAAGCACGGATGTAATGGCACATAATGTAACAAACGTTTTGTATCAAATGAAAGAACAATTTGTGAGTGAGCCCCCTCTTTATCAATCTACTCCAAGGAATGTGCTCTTGCCAAACACCTGTGACCTTTTTTTATGCTTCTTATACCTGATCGACATACCCTAAATAAATCGGTTGCAAGTAGCGCCCGTCCTGTCTGTTCAATGTCCTTGTGGTCTTCGCACCCAGAACTGATGCACGTACCAATGAGCTCTTGAAGAGTGGTTGGAAGGTAAAAGTGGCTATGGTGCAGCTGTTCCACTAGTAGAAACAGAAAATCTGGGGCGCTTGGGTATAAAACAGATTTTCACCCAAAGGCCAAATTGGGCATAAAACAGCACATCATCCTATCCTAACGCCGAATGCAAGCACAAAACAGTGCGGCACTTTTCTGCTGTATATGTGGCAATTATTTGGAAGCAGTCTGTACCTGCCTTGCTGACATAAATATAAGCGAAGCAGGCATCATAAGTGGGTAGCACAGGTCACAGCTGTAACTAGAGCTTCTATGTACAGTTAAAAAGCATTGTGCGTTTCGTTGTTCGCCCTTCGCACAAACTTAAGACTACATGCTCAATAAATTCTTCTGAACGGAACATACATATACCGACACACGTCAAAATATGCGACTACAGATCCCACAGGAACATCTGAAGCGGAGCTTGCACGCTCTAGTAGAATGTAAAACCATGTTGAAGCACACTAGGTTATCTAGAAGTTCTGAGTTATTAGTCACTACTGCTAGGCATATTCCATCACAACTATGAGATAAAAGTGACGGCCGGAAGCACGCCGGGCAATGCACGAAGCAGCACAGGCACCAATGTCGAAAGCTTGCTGGAAGCGTAACGCTCGCCTTCCACTCTCAGATTCCTTGGCACAAACGGGTGGTGGTGCTGCACCAAATGCACCACGGTGAGCCAACTTCACACAAGGATCGCACGGAAAACACTCAGCAGCAATTTGAAGAAAGCAACCAGCAAGAAGGACACATTGCAGGAGCTTCCAAATAAAGCTGGGCTACTGATTCACTGTAGCTCGGCAGACGCGTCCTGTAGGTGATGGGCAGCATAGCTGAGCGAAGCGACTAAAACCTGACCGCAACACGGTCGTCGTTCAGCGCGCGTTGCAACACTTCACACAAGGATCGCACGGAGAACACTCAGTAGCAGTTTGAAGAAAGCAACCAGCAAGAAGAGCACATTGCAGGAGCTTCCAAATAAAACTGGGCTACTGATTCACTGTAGCTCGTTAGACGCGTCCTGTTGGTGATATGCAGCACAGCTGAGCCACAGAACAGGGAGGGAGGCTGAGCCAAAACCTGACCGCAACACGGACGTTGTTCAGTGCGCGTTGCACGTGTTGCCAGCGTAGCCGTGAGGGGCAGCGTTCAGCGTCGGTTGCGGTCAGGACGAAGCAGTGTTGCCAGCACGCGTTTGTACAGTATGCTGGCAACAACGTCCGTGTTCCAGTCAGGTTTTAGTCGCTTCGGGAGCTGGTGGGGCATTGCGGAGAGACTCCTTCAACGCAAGGTTCGGCTCCGACCAACGACGAGCCAGACTCCAAGCATCGACGGGGCGACACCTCAGCGGGAGGCCTCGTGAGTTCCGGCTCAGTGCGGCAGCAGCCGCGATTCAACGGCAACGGGGCGACACCTCAGTGGGAGGCCTCGCGGGCTCCGGCCCAGGGCGGCGTAAGCCGCGGTTCAACGGGGCGACACCTCAGCGGGAGGCCTCGTGGGCTCTGGCCCAGGGCGGCGAAAGCCGCGGTTGAACGGGGCGACACCTCAGCGGGAGGCCTCGTGGGCTCTGGCCCAGGGCGGCTAAAGCCGCGGTTCAACGGGGCGAAACCTCAGCGGGAGGCCTCGGGGGCTTCGGCCCAGGGCGGCGTAAGCCGCGGTTCAACGGGGCGACACCTCAGCGGGAGGCCTCGTGGGCTCTGGCCCAGGGAGCACGGCCCCATCCCAGCGGCGAGAGCGGCGCATCGGGTCCACGAGCTGCTGCGCCAGCGACACTGCGACCCGACCGAACCCGGAGCGAGCACAGGTGGGCCCTGATTTGTTTTCTCCGGGTTCACCATGGCCACTATGCTAACGGGATGTCGCGGCACCGACCGGAAGGTTAGTGCCATTGTGCTCGAGATCGAGGAGTTGAGAGCTGAATTAGCTCTCAAAAATGCCCAGCACGCTTTGGAAAAAGCTAGGCTAGCGGGTAGCCGGGGCGCGGATAGCCCGTCCGTATGGACGGCAGAGGAGCTCAGTGCTCAACTAGCCCAAGGGAGGGCGGAGATCGCTTACGAGAAAGCGAAGCTCCGCAGGATCGGCGAACTCGAAGAGGACGCCAATCTTTTCACGGTGTTTGTTCCCTCGTGGGCGCTTCGAGCGCCACGGGAGAAGGAGAGTGGGAATGTCGTGGAGGTGGCAGAAGCCACCCCAGTTGTTGGGCAACACGTTGGCGTTCCCACTGTTGTAGATGAGATCTTGGAATCGCGTGAGACAAATGTCTTAGCTGCAGCGATTCTTTCTGTGGCGGCGGGCAATGTTGCCGTGGCCGCGCAGGGAGGTGTCGAGAGTTGCACCGCCCCATGCGCTGACATAGATTCCGCGGCCGACCGCGAGGAGCCCCGCGTGGTTGAGCCAGTGCACAGATCGAGAGAAGCTGCAGAAAGCATGCTAATCTCAGAGGAGTCAGAGGAAGTGCAGGAGCCATGCAAGGCGCGCCTAATTGTGGAGCTTGCGTGCGGGAAGCATGAATGCGCAGGGGGTCCGCGGCGTCGTGCGCGTAGGTCGATTCCGACAGGCCCGAGAACGCGGAAGGCGGCGGCAGGTGTGACGGCGCAGGTGCGACAACGTCGTACGCGTTACCGCCGCGTAGGCTGTTCCTTTTCTCCCGGGAGCACGGGACACGGCGAGCCACACCAGGGTTTGCTTAGAATCAGCTGGTGGTGCATGAAACGGAACCAGCTTCCGTGCGACGGTCGGTGTGTGCCGCCGTGGAAAGGGGCGTTTGCGCTGAATAGTGTACAGTGCTAGATAGAACAGTTCAGCGTTGTTTGCCGCACACTTAGTTGTTAACGTTTTGCGTTTTTTTTCTGTTGTTTTTTTTTATGTGTAAGGTTCGCCCAGACGAGCGTTATTGTTAGTTTTACCTGTATTGTATTCTTCCGCTTGTTAGTTTTTTTTTTTTTTGAGCATGTGTTGGTTGTGTTCAGCTGTCGTAAGGCGTGTGATTTACGGGTAGCGCAGCTTGGCGGGTTTAACTGTCTTCTTGAGGACTAGAGCCGCTGTTACAGCACGGTAGGGAGTTTACCTCTGGGTACAATGGCGAGTGCCTTCCTTTACTTGCGCTCGTTGGCATGTGGTCATGGTGGGCCATGGAATGTGCAGGTAGGGCCCCCTTGTGGCGCTTGTGTGCGAACTAGTGTCTGAAGTACTGAAAAGTGAACTTTCAGTACATCGCATGTGGACAGCGAGTGAACCGCAACCGGGACGAACAATCTGTGTCGCATTCCGAAAGAATCGGCGTCCGCGAGTGCGTGAAGAAACGCTGAACTTACGTTTTGTTATCGGTACAGGACTACCCTCATTTTTTTGTGTTTGGGTTTGTTTGGGTGTATGTTTCTTTCCTTAGAGGGAAAGAATGTTCCTGCATGCGCTGAACGGTTAAGGATGGATGGTGTCATTCATCCAGTTGTCAAGTTGTAACATTTATACCCTTCGTGGGGTTGGTTGCCCTTAATGGTAGAGGGTGCCACGAGTTTGTTCTCACGGGCCCTGTAGTTGAGCGCCTTCGTTTATTGTTTGATGTTGCGCAAGCCATGGCTAGGCAAAGGCACTGAGTATGCCGTGTTGTATCCGTTTTTGGTGCAGTTGGCCGGCGCATTGTGCTGTTTGGGTTGGTGTGTAGCGGGTTAATTTTTTTTTGTTGTACTGTATTGTACCCGCGTTGTATTGTACTTGCGTAACGGCTTGATGGTGTTTTTTTTAGTTCTGGCTCTGCCGTAAGACATAACCTGCAGGAGAGTTAATGTTGTACGTACAGCTAGTGTACGGACAACATTCTTAGTGCGGAGGTGTTAAGTTCGGGCTCCGCATGTAATTAATGAAGGCCGCCGGTGGCCCATGTATTGGCGTCGCCTCCGCTGGTGGCTACTTTCCCATGTCCCTTTCATGTAGCCGCGCGGACGCCAAGTTCGGAGCCGCGGAGAGCTGTTGTGCCCGTCCTTTTGTGTGTCAAAGGATGGGGGCGATCAGCCTGAGTGCCTCTGTCGCGTCGAAGGTGGCAGGGTCATTCGGCATAACAAGCTGACGGGAGGCCAGATGATCGTATCTCTTAGTGTTGAAAGCGCGCGCGGTGTAAGTTTGGAAAATCTTCGACTCCGGCGGCGGGCGCTCTTCGTCGACGGGTCGTTCGCCTCGACGATGGTCGCCTCGGCTGGCAGCGTCTCTCCCCGTGGTCTGTTCAGGTGGCCGGCGGCGCCCCTTTAGTCTGGGAGGGAATTAGCAACCCTCATGCCCTCATTGTCCCGTGACGCGGGCGTCGCGGGAGGCGCCGCGCGGAGGGAGGTCAGCCGCGCGAGGACCGCTCCGGGCCCTCGGCTTGGCTGTTGTTTGTGCAGATGCCGCCCGCTAAACGCAATGGATGGTTCACTTTAGGCCGCAGATGGCCTGTATTTTCTGGCCGGGTGCAACAGCGTGCGTAGGAAACGCACTATGAGTGTGTAAGAGAGAGTGTTAGGTCACGTGACCGCAGGTGGGGACATTTGTGTGATTGGCTGGTTCCTGTGGCCAATCAATGGTTTCTATTAATTGTTTGAAAGGTTTTTTTTCTCTCTTTCTTGTACGCCCCCTTCTTGGAGGTGGGGTTTTTCGTATCAAAACCGGAGTGTTTGGTTGTGTCGACGGTCGGTCGAGAGGGGATCTAGTTTAGTATAGATCTCGGCCGAACAGGCTGCTGCTGTCAGAGTGACAATGTAACCGTCACTCTGACGTGATGTAAACTTGGAGTAATGTAAATAAGTGTAAATAAACCTAATATCCAGCAAGGAAGGCAGTCCTCATCCCTCACCCGCTCCAAGCATCGGTCGTCGGTCATCGGAGCGAGTCGAGATGGTCCTCTCGGCTCGCGCATCAAAAGAACATCCCTATTTCGCCTCCATCAGTTCGCCAAGAAGATGGAGAGGCGAAATTTAACTCTTGCCTTCAGTGCTATTCTGTTCCCATAGCTCCCGGAGCGAGGCCAATGGGTTGGTGTCCGGCGGCAGCAGCACCCTTTTAGGCATGGCAGTGGCGGCCGGGCTCTTCGTTGAAGTCAGCGGCGTGAACGAGGTAGCCAGGTTTTCTGGAGCTTGTAGGGCCATATTCCCGGGCAGTACACATCGTTTGAGGGCACCGAGTGCTCCATCGGAGCCCTCAATGCACTGAACTTTGACGTGGGAAACACTTGCAACGATGGCCGCCGGCAGCTAGCCGGGTGGCGGTGCTGCCGACAAGTTCAAAAAACAGCGCCCCAGCCGTTGCAAACGGGAGATAATGGGCAAACCAGGAGCAAGCGCAGCAAAAGCTGCGGCGATGGCTTGACAGCTTAGCGCCGGCCAAGTAGTAGCGAGTCAAAACGCGTCCGCTCACATCGGATACTGGCCGAGGAATCCCCAAATTAGCAGGCGATCGACAGCCTCCTGCCCGTCGTAAGGGTAGCACTCGCTTATTGCGATTTACGAAGGGGGGGGGGGGCGAATAAGTCGGTTAACTCTGGCGCAAGCCGAGCAGGTTTTTGAAAAATCGCGCACACTTTACATGTCCGGTACAGGGTTGAATTGTCGCTAGCCATAATTCCAACACAGTAAGCACAGTCCACCCGACGGAGCACGCGCCGGTGCATTTCATCGCGAAGGGAATGCGACCACGACACATATATATACAGTGTGTTGCGACGATAACTGGAACACTTTAAAAATTTTTCCTGAGCGATCCGCCGCTGTGTTCGCGCTCAAACTTCACACAAAGGTCGCATTTTGTGGTCTATTTTGTTTGACACCGGGAACAACAACGGTACTTACCTGTTTATTCTGAAAATAAATAAAAACGATTTTCGCCTATGAGAAAATGGGCTACAGTAAAGAAGGAACCGCTCCCCTTGGCCGCACTATGGGCCGTTCAGAAATCTAAACAGAAGTATTTCCTCCACCTCCTCCCGTTCCTCCGCCGTCTCTGCCACCGATCTCGTCGCCTCCGTCCGCGAAGGCAGAGACGGAGCAGTGCGATCGTCTAACACCGGGTTTGAGCTTCAATTTTATAAAAAAAAAAGAGTTTCCACTCATGTGCTACACCAATACAAATCAACTAACCACCGTTCATGCATCATGCATTAATTTAATCTTACCAAGAATATCTATCTGAAGTAATAGAGGGGGTGGTTAAGTGCATTTCACTTCTCTCTGGTTTCACTATTTGTAGAGCGACGTGAGTGAATTTAAGTGAAGTCGCATGGGTAATCGTTGTGGGTGCCGTGTACAGCTTCGCTTTCCAACCACATTCACAGGGTGTATTGGCGCTACTCTCTGTCTCTCTCTCTCTATCGATGCTTTTCCACACTTCGTGGATTCCACCTGTCGTAATCAGCCCGACACGCAGGTCTACGGAGGGAGCCGAAAAGGGAAGTGAGTGATCGAATCATGCTTGCTGGGTTGCGCCGTGCAGGGGCTTTCGCATGTTTCCGTACACTTGAACACTTCCGCGAACCTTCTATTACATTGCGCGGTGACCGATGTGAGCTACGGCTACGTCGGCAGATAACATTGTGAGATTTTCCTGCTCACGACGTCCTTCACAGCGATCCATGGCTGTCCACGGCGGAAACAGAAACTTTATGTGTGCAAAGGCCAGTACAGTAAACCTGGATGTAACGAACCTTCACGTAACGAATTCCAGGATTTAACGAAGGTTTTCAATTTCCCCTTGCCACCCCCATTGAAGCCCATGGGTCTGTGACCCCTATGTAACGAAGGCATCATTGCGGCGGTTAACCTTGATGTAACGAAGCTCGCTAAGCACTGATCGCTCATTGTTTTTGCCCTTTTATTGCAAAATCGGCTGGATAAATGCACTAATTTAGCGTATACTAGCCATACTGTAAAGAGCCAGCAGCTGCGAAAACTTCTAAAATCTACTAAAAACCAAATTCCTCGTGATGATGATGATAAACAGAGCGGCCAGCGCCATCTGTGGCTAATGTAGCAGCCACTTCTGGTTTTGCTTGTGTAACGCGAACACCACACAAGGTAAGAAGAGTAAATATGCTTCCCTTTTTTTTCACGTGCACCACAAACTACAGTGCGTTTCCACGTGTGAGTGCGGTGTCGGTTCGAGACAAGTTTTGAGGAGCTAGGCCTGCCTGTCGCCATGTGGTAGCGCGTCTCTACTGCTATCTGTGGTAGCGGTTCGTCGGTGATGAGTTTTACTGCCAGGAAACGAAATGTTTTCATTGCAAGACAACCTCGCAATTTTGAAAGACGTCTACGCCGGCGAGAAAGAAGATTGTCGTCGCCCTGTACAGTATCCCAGCAATCACCCATTCAACATTTTCTAATTCGAAAAAGAGCGTCAAGTTCGCAAAAAGGCGCCCTTTCGGCAACGTTTGGTCCTTGAAACGCGTTAAGGCACCGAAAAGTGTCATAAGGCAAAAGTGATACTTAAGTTAGGTTTGCGAATACGGGTGTAAGTGACCCTAGCTGCTTCTTTGGAACGCTGTGGTGAGCAAGCTCGTGCGAAAGCAGCAGACAAAACTCCCGCAATATTTCACTGTGAAATAAATATTTTATGTGGGAGTTCAGTTTCACTGGTGTCTAGCATTGGGCTTCCTTTATGCTTCATTCCCGCGATCCTTAGCTGGAAACCTGCATGTAACGGAGACGTGGATGTAACGAAAAATTGCGAACTTTGTCAACTTCGTTACATACAGGTTTACCTGTACTGGTGTGTGTGGTGCTAGCGCTGTCTGGTTTAGGCGGGAGTAACTGCTCGCTCTAGGCGGCTGATATGCGAGCCGCACTGAGAGTTGAAGGTACTGATGGGAGTGAACAGGATGCTCCTGGCGAGGGCTAGCGAGCGGAATGAGCTTTGGAGGGGGCTGTCCAGGGAGCTAGTCACGTGATGACCGGCGCGGCAACGATCAACAGAAGGTTCGCGAGCAGATCTACAGAAGTCACAACTACGTTTTCGCCTTCGCAATCTTAGAAAGTTCTAAGCAATCCCATAATTTTTAACACGAAATTGTGTTATTCTAGGATGCCAAAACATTTCACTGACGTCATATCCGTCACGGAAGTGACGCCAGTACAACGAAGGAAGCGGCCTGTAAAGGGTGCACCCCTGCACACAGGGTCTTCTTACGGGGAAGCAACTTTTAGTACTAGAATGTACGTTATACTTCGGGTAGTTCGTTTTCGGGTTTTATATTTTAACACGAAATTGTTTTATGCTGGGATACACCAAGATCTCCCTGGTGTCATATCCGTCACAGGAATGACGCCAGTACGCCTTTGCAGAAGCAACCCGCCAGCAGGACGTCGCTCGCCAAGCACACCCACAAGACAGCCGCCGACCCGCAAATCATGCTCAGCTGCACATTTTGCTACACATTTCACTTGCGTGTTTTACCGATTCATATGACAGATGTTTCCGTTCCCTCATATGGCGTAGCATCCTAAGCGATATGGCTCGGCTAACCTCGCTTTTACCATTAAATGCATTCTCTCTCTCTCTCTCTCTCTCTCTCAACCAGTTTTTTAGATGCGACTGCATCATCGCCTTGTCCCTCCATACGGCGTTGTTGTTGTCCGTCCACACCCCTCCCCCATTCTCCTCGCCGCGCGAGCTGCGCTCTCCGCCGCTCACCCCCTCTCCTCTCCGATAGCGAACACTCTCTCGCGAGGGTAAGGTGGCTAGAATGGAGAGGTGTGAGTTATTAGCGACGGTCATTGGATTGGATTCGACTGGATTGTCTTGGCTTGGCTTGGCTTGGCTTGGATCGGATTTGGATTGGATTGGATTGGATTAAAGTGGATTGTGTTGGATTGTGTTGCGTCATAGCCGCGCCACGTTGCGTCATAGCCGCGGCAGGGGCTTCACGGCACGTTTCACGCGATGGGAGAATCAACCTAACGGAAACAACAACGGAACCCCCTATGCGTCGCATCTACACAGGGGTTCCCGCGAGGGGAGGTGGGAGTAATTTTTTCAGTATGGCTCAGCGAAGGATATTCGACAGTGGCACAATAAAATACAATAATTCACTCGTTTGCTCTGAATCGCAATGACAATGGCGACACTAGGGTGGTTCTATTATATGCAACAAAGCAATAAACAGGGTTCCTCACGACATTAGGATCTTTAAAGGAGCCATGAAGAGAAAACAAAAGTTTGTTTTATTCGAAAGATTAGGTGTTTCATAGTACCCCAAGCGCTTTCCCGGAAGCAAATGATGCTTTATTCACTGAGAAATAAGGCAATTTAAGCCGAAATCTTAAATCTCCCGCTAAAATTGCACATTTCGTCAGGTGAACAATGGCGTCATAGGAGCCGGTCCATGAAATAGATACTTAGTATGTCGACTCCATATAGTACCCACACGCGGGAGTCGACCGAGACGGCGGCCATTTTAAAAATACTAGTAAAACCTAGTGCACCCGCAGCCCTAGTCATGGAATCACCTTATCCGGAGAACAAAACTCTCGCCGAGGAGCTCGGGCTTGCATTTAACAACCTCACACCACTTGAACGCTCAATTCTTCTAAGTGCACGAGCGGCAAGAGTTGTGGGATACGCGGTGGACGGGAAAGCGACCATTCCGCGATAGCCACAACAGACGAACGCCCAGCCGTCGGCACCGCTGCCTCGTCAGCCCCGTCGCGACGGACGAATACAGACTGGTACGTATGTGCCGTATTTTCGATTTCAGTAGCAGTATCGCTTATGCCAGTTGGCCGGTATCGTGTATGGAAAGCCGTTCGCTCGAGCTCTCTGCTCCGACCAGAAAGATTCGAGCGTCAATGCGCGGTGTGTACGGCAATTTTTTTTCCCCAAGGTCAGAGCGCTTTTGACGAAGTCGGCGACGAGCGCCAGCATGTACGGGTCCCTGCCGTAATCACTTCCTCGGAAATGAAGCGAGCACACTAGTACTTCCTTTAGCTCTCTTTATCCTCCGTTTGCAAAGTTCACAAAACGTAGCCACTTGCTTCGCCGAGGTTCGTCGTTGGGCAGCACATGAAAGGAGATCTCACCGGCGGGGATGTCGCACTCCCTCGACGATTTGCCCGTACTACATGGGCATTTCAAAACACAGCAACGAAATTTCATTGTAAAGTACTCGAACAAACTGAAGTTTTTAGTGGTTGTAAACTGTAAACGAGCTCGTAACGACAGCAGCAAGCCAACACGACCTCCATACCGAAACCTGTGCGACGAGTGGCACTATCTTGTTGCTGCTCTGTGTTCCTTACTCCCCTTGTTTCTATTTTTACCTTTGCTGGTTGGCGATATGACGGCCAACCTCCTGTGAAGGGATTACGATACCAAGCAAGGTCGCGGCTCTGCGTGCTGGGTCGGTTCGTTGGCCCCGAATAGCCTTGTACCCGAAAATTCGCCTGCGCGACGGTGGCGACGGCGCGATGTCGAGTTCGGCTGGCGGTAGTTTCGTACGCATTGGCATACACGCTTGCGTGTTCGTTAGGAACTTCAACCGTTTACTACACCGTTCTTTGTCATAAAAAGAATGTGCAGTATGTTTCACGGGCATTTAATTTAGCTCGCTATGCAAACTGTAAACCCTGCCTAACATGCGTTTGCTTTTGCCGGCCTCCGCCAATCGCAGAGCATTCTCGAGTGACATCATAGGTTCTGTTGCGGAAAATGAGCTGGTGGGTCGCATGGTCATTTCCTTTTTCCTAATTATGTAGCTTATTTGAGCGAAGTTTGCGTTATAAGTGGTGTCGTTATGGTTATAACGAGGCAATCTTTCGAATGAACCAAACTTGTGTTTTCTCTTCATGGCTCCTTTAAACTTCAATGT
>NW_027526203.1:226334344-226361798 GCF_048455015.1 Haemaphysalis longicornis | reverse complement strand
TTGGTTCCCTAGGCACCCTGGGTCGCCTAGGGAGACGGATCGGCTTCTTGAGCGTTGATTTCTGTTAACCAATCAGCGTTTCCAGCCGTTCCTCCCCTTATACTACAGTGCACTAGAGGGGCGCCAAAGCCCCTCTAGTGCACTGTACTTATACGCTACTCTGTATTCGGGCGGGGCACACCAGCGCCACGCGCGGCGGTTAACACGTTTGGCTTCAAGGGCGCCGTGGGGAGCAGCCGCCGCTTTTTCCACTACCCAAGTATTCTAGTTCACTCTAGTAACCATGGAGGAAGAAAAATGTTAGGAGGGAGCATGACGTCAGGCGGCCCAGCTTCGGCAAGCCAACCTCCTCGGAAGCCGCTTTCTCCTCTCCTCGGGCTCCTCCCGCGCAATGCATTATGGAAAATCCACCACGCTCAGGCCCGCGGTAGCATTTAGTGGCTCCGACTGGCTGCTGGTCATGGAGGAAGAAAAAAGTTAGGAGACGGCACGACGTCACGCAGCTAGCCTTCGCAAGCCCACCTCCGTTGAAGCCGCTCCCTCCGCCGTTTCCCTTTCTCAAGCCGCCGCAGTCGGCCCAGCATGTGACCTCCTTTTTTCTTTTTCTTCCTCCATGGCTGGGCCGGCGGCGGCGGCGGCGGTCTCCGACTCTGACGCATGGAGGAAGAAAAAGTTAGGAGACGGCGCCACCGGAGAAACGTGAAGCCTATACATAAAAAGTAAAATCGAAGTCGGCCCAGGGACGTCACTGCACCACGTGACCCCACCACGTCGCCGCGGGCCGGAGTGTGAGAGCGCGCGGTAGGATTTACGGGCCGCCGCGCGCTCTCCAATTTCGTCTGCTCAAAACTACTCAGCCGTCCGTGGTGGCAAAGCCCGTTGTAAGTTGTTTTTTTTTTTTTTTTCCACGGCTTTGGTGTGTTACGTGCAGAACGTTTCGGTACAGTCTTTCCGGAACACGATCGTTAAGCGAAGGCACAGCGGTTACTGAGAAATGAAGTTTGTCGGGGAATAAACAGAGGAAGAGGATTTTTTTTTTTAGTGGAACCAATGTCGGGTGCTGAGTATTTTCTCATTCTCTAGCGCTGTTGGGGCGCGCGCTTGGAGGCGTGGCTTTTTGCGTAATAAAACTGACGTGTTTGGTGTTTGGACTGGATGCTAGAGGTGGGAGTCAGTCGTCAGAACGAGAGTGAACGAAGGCAGATGACGGTAGACCGATCAGATATGCTTAGCTAATCGTAGTTGAGTATTTTCACGTTTTCTGTGTTCCGCCTGCGTTATCGGAGTTGTGTTTGGCCTTTCGGAGGCATGAAGTGTTGTGTTCTAGGATGCAGCAGCCGCAGTGACACAATCGGTTCAGGACTGTCCTTTCATCGGTGAGTGCGCTTTCACTTACAAACAACACCGCGCGAACGCTTCGCGCTGTCATAACGAAGCTCGCCTCATGAAGTGCCTAACGAGCAGTAACTACATGCTCCTTCCGCAGATTTCCAAAAGACCACAGCCTCAAAGAGCAATGGAAACAAGCCATAAATCGTTCAGAGGGCTGGTCTCCGACTAAATATAGCGTGGTGTGCAGCCTGCATTTTGGCCCCGGAGACTTCCGCGGCGTCTCAGGTTTGCGCAGGCTTGTGAAAGATGCCGTACCATCGCTGGCTCTCACCGAAGTTTGCTCGGTACGTATAGCTTTTTCGTTGCACGTGGTTTCCTAATGTGTTAAAGCATGGACTGCTGCCTAAAAAAAATTCGCTATCCTTTCTTTTAAATTTTCCTGTGCACAAGCACCTCGCAAGGTCCCACGGTGCCCCTCACGGCGGCCGCATGTGACGTCCACCCCTTGCACGTGATACGCCCGCGCCCACTCACCGAAAATATTGATATGATTGCCTGTCGCGCATATTATTTTTTTTTTGTACGTTTGTTACTGTAGCGCGTAAACCTTGCGTGCAGAGCACAGGCGCGTTCACCCTTCTGGAAAAGATACGCCTCTGTTGCATTTCTTTAGTCCATATGCGCGCTGCCGCGGGCTGTATCTTCGGCGCTTTGCCCAGGCAATACTGCGGATGTGGTTACCCTGCTATATATATAGCGATAATGATCAGCAACCGCCAACGCTCTCTATTTCAACACCGCGTGTGACTTTGGGAGGGATTTCTTTGGGAAGGGGGGGGGGGAGGCGGAGGGAGAATCTGCAAGTTATAATATAGTAGCTTAATTAGTAATCAAATACAGTAATATATAGTACCTTTCATTGAGCTCATACATGCATATAATATTTCAGCCACAGGAGCAAGGAAGTGGTACTGCTGGCCCTACTGTCGCTGCGGTTGTGTTTCCTGGTGGTGGTGCTGAACGACCATGGCTTTCAGTGCCAGAAGACGTCCTGGTAGAGGTGGTCCCGTCAGCCATACCGGAGACAGCTTACAGTCAGTTGCCAGGAGAGAGTGCTGCCCACGAGAATGAACCTCCACCGGTAAACCCAGAAGCCCACAGAAGGACCTGCCACCGCCAGCTACCTTTCTCCCGGATAGAAAGTGGCCCCAAGACTCCCGTGAGTATTGATACAGTACCCATGCCTGCATTTGGCTTAGGAATAAAAGCTGGATCTAATATTGCCTTGACCATTAGAGTTACGTCTGATGTAAATTTACCAAAATGTCACGCCCAAGAATCTGAACTATAGATTGCAGAACTTTAAACTAGATTTCTTGAAGTTACTGCTGCAGCGCGGTGAGCAGATCATGGTAATTTTTTTGTTGTTTTTTGCTTTGTTTTAACTACTTTTTCTTGTGTTGAGTGAAATTGCACAAGAAGCTGGCTCGTTCGTAAGGAGTGCTGCCTCATGCACGTATATATCATGCATGCAGGTGCCCTGTCCCGAGCAAGAAGAGGGAGGCTTGATTGTCCCCGTGGCATCGTGCTCTTACACCGTAAACAGTGCAGCCACACCACCATCGAGGCGTGGTGCAAGAAAGGAGCCACCGGTAAGTGCCTCTATAAAATTGGAGGTATGATATGCTGATGGCCATGGGTTACTCCTGACACAAGGAAAACATAACCTGTTTGGGCCTTTAATTCACTATGATGAAATTTCAATGAAATTGCCCCTGAATGAACGCAAGTCAATTGTCTAACCATGCTTTTCAAAAGTATTTATTGCATTGTTTTTTTTTTAGTTTATATGCAATCAGGCGTTAGAATCAGTACTGAATGAGTCCGCACATTGAAGAAGTAGTGATTAGTGGTCCTCAAGTGCAGTATTTCTGGCAGGCACAGCCAACGGAAGACACACCGGAAAAGGCGTTCCTGCGACAGGAGGTGCGGCGGTATGCAAGCATTCATGTCGCCAGTAAAAAAAAAATAAAGCTCTTGCAACAGTCTCAACGCCGCCTGAAACGCAAGGTGGCCAGCCTTGAAAACGTCATTAACGAACTCTCCGAAAATCGAATTCTTGTTGATGAAAATGTGCAAACGTTGAAAAGTCTTGGCGGCTGTACAGAAGACCTTCTGATGCGTCGATTGGCTAAGCAATCGGGCAAGACACTCCCAAAACAGTACTCTCCAGAGTTAAGGGCATTTGCCTTAACGCTGCATTTCTATTCGCCTAGGGCCTATAATTACGTTCGGTCTGTCTTTGACACGTGCTTGCCTCACCCCAGGACACTGGCAAAATGGTACGAAAGCATTGATGGGTCCCCTGGGTTTTCTAAGGAAGCGCTGGCTGCACTAGAAATGAAGGTGCAGGACGACTGCAAGGCAGGCTACGCAACACTTTGCAGCCTTGTTGTCGACGAAATGGCAATCCGGCGCCACCTGGAATGGGATGGCACCAGATTTTACGGTCACGTCGACATGGGAACAGATGTGAACGACGATAGTTTCCCTATAGCAAAAGATGCATTTGTGATAATGCTAGTAGGAATAAATGGTAGGTGGAAGCTACCAATTGGATATTTTCTTGTCAATGGGCTTGACGGCGAGCAACGCTGTAGCCTAGTGCAGCAGGCTGCCTCCCTGGCGCATGACAAAGGCGCACATGTTGTCAGCCTGACGTGTGACGGAGCAGCGCCAAACCTCACTATGCTACCTAAACTTGGCTGCAAGCTAGAGCTGCCCGAAATGGACACGTCTTTTCCTCATCCTGTCACGAAAAAACCGGTATCTGCCCTTCTTGATGCTTGTCACATGTTAAAACTCATCAGGAATACTTTGTGTGACAAAAAAGTTCTGGTAAATGCAGAGGGTGGGACAATAATGTGGAAGCATATTGAAGAACTTCATGAAATCCAGTATAGGGAAGGCTTGCACTTGGCAAACAAAATCAGGCAGCAGCATATTGAGTGGAAGTCCCAGCCAATGAAGGTGTCACTGGCAGCCCAGTTATTCAGCGCATCGGTAGCAGATGCTCTTGCTGAATGTAGAGCTCTCGGGATAAGAAAGCTGCTGCATTCCCAAAGCACAGAAGAATTTGTAAGGCATGTGAACAATGTATTTGACATTTTAAATTCTCGCAACCTAAAACAACAGAGATGGAAAAAGCCTTTGTGTGCTCAAAACGTGGTAGCGATTAGGGAATACTTGCAGAAGGCGGAGCAATACTTTCGCTCCCTCCGAGAGCCTGTGAACAACAAATTGTTGATTGAAACGAACAGAAAGACTGGCTTCATTGGTTTTTTAATTTGCATGAAAACTGTAATTTGTCTTTATGACAATTTAATTCGGGACAACCAGCTGCTGGTGTACCTAGCTACATCAAAATTAAGTCAGGACCACCTTGAGTTATTCTTTGCGGCTATTCGTTCGTTTGGACGCTGTAATGACAACCCAACTGCAAGGCAGTTTGCAGCAGCATTCAAGTGCCTTATAGTTCAGAATGAAGTGAGGGATGTCGCAAGTGGAAACTGCCTTCCACTAGATCACATCAAAATTCTCCATGCAAGTACTTCTGGCAGGCAATCTTCCACAGATGTAATTAACATCACGACTACTCGACGTGGTCTTGCAGACATTGAACAGTCAGGTGATAGCAGGCCCGGTTTGGACGAAGATCATGCATACTGCTCTGATCCTGGAAAAATTTCGGATGTAGTAGATGTTGTCATAGCCTACATTGCTGGATTTGTTGTTCGTCACTTGCGGGCCACCCTAAAATGCCACGAGTGCACTGCTGCACTAAGCACACCATCCTGTGGCAATAGGGCTTACTCTCTTATTCGAAGGAAATCGCACGGTGGGTTGATTTTTCCCTCGAAGGATGTCCTCACAATTTGCCAGAATACGGAAAAAGAACTTCGTAGAGCTTTGGTTTATTCCACATTGGCATCTCGCACGCTTTCAGCAAGGATCTCAGCTGCCACGATGGCAACCTTCATTGGCAAAGACCTCTTCAGGAGTCTTAATGAACACATGGTCGACAACACCCCGCTTGAGAACCACTCACAACATCTAGTGAGGGCAATTGTTGACAAATACATCGACATACGTATGCATCATGTCGCAAAGACAACAACGCAGCGTCTCCACCAAGAAAAGATGCGGCAAAAGTACACTAAGCTGACGTAGTTTAAAGGTCAGTAGCAGTGCTGGCTGAGTGTAATAAATGAATGCCAAGACCTTAAGTAGGTCAGATTGCTTTTCCCAAATTGGTTGTGCATCCAGACCGGATGATACGTACGTTTTGAGTGTAGTATTTGTACATGTAGTGCCTTCACTTGCTATTGTGTTGCCTGGATTGTACAGCCTAACATTAATTTTTACCAGACATGTTTTTTTCTGAAAAGCAATGTTTATATTTTATATGCAGTATTTGTGCATGTGTATAGATATGTGTGCACATATGTACTTTTGCGAGTAAAAAAGTGGAACACCTGCTGCCCTTCTAAGTGTATTGTAAATAAATATCAACGTACATGTGCAATTTTCCATGTAACAATAGCTTGAATAAAGTTTGTTAGCATTGCTTTAAATACTCCTCATTTCATGCGGAGCAGCTTTCTGTATATATTTTGTGCATGTACATCTATGTATTATATCCATTTATATATTTATATGTATCCAATGTATCACTTTATACGTATTCTTTTTACTGAACTTGTAATATTTCCCTACATGTTGTCGCCCAGTATTGCCGCTTCCAAACGGCTATTTTCTGTTTGTTTGAAAAGTATATTCTATTCCCAAATAAAACTCACCACTTGAAACTTCAGTCCTCTTGATTCTTCAAAGATCTGACGGTAATCAATTGTCTAGAATAATTTGGTTCTGTGAAGGAAAGTAATATTTTCTTACCCTACATAACAAATATAGTTTGGGTAACATATAGCAAGTCGCGGTGCCAATACCAATATGTTCCAAAACAAGCATTACGAAATATTCTCCCGGGCTATGTTCTTACCGGCCGCCAAAAGAAACGTATCCCTCAATAAGACCTGACATTATTCTGCGCCATAGCGTATGCATGCATGCATCGATGGCTTTTCAATCGTGATCGCACAGCCCCCTGCGACTCGAGCCTACGCGCAATAGTCATATAATTCACACTGGTGCTGGTACATTACGACGCTCGCCGATATGCGTATTAAACGGCGGGAGCCTACTGATTGTCCGTGCGCATACCCGGGCTGTCTCAAATACGCGTCATGGCATTCATATCGCCAGGTAATTTGGAAGCAACGATGTGTACAAAATGTAACGCGCTGCCTCTATCACAATAGAATATAGATCGTTCCAGCTGATGTTATTAAAATGTGGGTCATCGCGAGGAGAAATCTTTTTTGGGAAGACAGAGCGCAGCCAAATTTCTTGTTGCAGTCCTGTGAACATATCAGATAAATCACCTCGTTCAGCAACGAGTTCGCGCACGTGTCTTTCAAATTAAACTGGCGTTATTAACTGGAAAAAGTTTATTTCTTACGTTCACGGCAGGACCAGTGCTTCCTATAAACGATCTCTAGAGACGAGCGGGCGCGACTTTTTCCAGGCACAAAATCGACTACGGACTCTGTACGCGTGTTTAACCTTCGGTCCGACGGCCCAAATCTAGAAACATATACATCGACAGCCAGCGCAAAAAAAAAAAGAAAAAGAAAACTACTTTTCAAGGCGCGTACGATCCAACAGCGCGACCCCCGGAACGTAAACCGCCGCCAACTGCAGCCGCGAAGCGCGGTAAGTGTGCATGTGCAAAGGTTCGTCGCTTCAGAGCTAGACCGAAATTTCACGAAGCCTTGTATAAACATTCCAGGCGCAGTTGGCGGCAAATTACGTTCCCGGGGTCGCGCTGTTGGATCGTACGTGCCCAAAAGGCAGTTTTCTGCGCTGGCTGCCGATGTATGTTTCTAGTTTTTGGCCCCCGGCTCGAACGAAACCTCCTTGTATACATAGCCACCGACACACTGCTTCAGCTGATCCCCCATGCTATAACGCTTCGGCCAGTGATCACTTTTCCTCTATTTTCCTTTTTGAACCAGGCAAAATATGTCGTAAATCGCAAACACGCGGCACGCACGCTCGCGGGCACGAGAGCGCCGAGCAGACGAATGCAGGAAGGTCGGGTAAAAGCTACCGCCAACCAAACACGAGAGATGCGTCAGAGCATGCCTCCATGGGTAGCCGCAGCCGGCCGCACCGGCCTGCCCGCGCTCGCCCTGCCCTTGCCGCGGCCAGCTTCGTCGTGCGTTGTGGACCGTCTCGCGTCGTTCTCCCATTCTTGGCGCGATGCAGTTGACAGAAAAGAAGACGGAGCAAACGGAGAAAACAAGCTAACTCGCGCATTCAGCGTAACATGTTTGCATGCTAAAGCGGAGGCCGAAATTCGCTAGTCAACGGGTGATGTGCCGCAGATTGCCTGCCCAGGGCATTCTGATGCCCTGATGGCAACTGTTGTACGGTTTAATTGCATTACGAGGATACACGTTATACTTAAGGTGTGAACCATCAAGGTAATTAGAATAAACTGAATGCAGTGAAGCCTTGCGTGATGTAGGCTGAATTTCACAAATTCTTGTTTTTTTTTAATTCTTCACCTGTAAAAAAATCAAGGGAAGCTTGCATTTACGCGCAGTACTTGAATGGCGAAGCTCTTGTAGGTGGGCATTGCAGGGCCCATAGTTAAGTTTCATTATCATTGTTTATTTGCATAGTTGCGGGGCTTGTAATTCGTCGTCATATGCATTGAAGAAGTCGTCTTCTTCACCGCGAATAATAGATGCAAAGTCACCCTCAGCACTGCAGACTTCCACTATGCTCTTCTCATGCAGCGGTGGCGGGATCTGCAAGTTGTCACGGGAAGGAGGGGCACACTCCAATCCATCTGTCCAATTATCCATTACGGCGGTCCCGTGACCTCTCCCAAGGGTCTTTTAAGTTTAACATTGCGATAAAGTTTTTATCTATTTTTACATGGGCGGTAGCGCTTCACGACAGCGCTGTTTTTTAAATGCAGAGCATTTTAGTAACTCACGATGTCACCCGCGTTGGCGTCCGTAGTCCGCATCACTACGTAGTCCGCACCCTACACTATATAAAGAAATAACACCTTCCGGCGCCAGGTTTCGATCCCACGACTCTGCGGGCGGAACGCAAGGTACACGGCACTTTACCGACTGCTCCACGGAGCCGACACAGAATGGAAGGTTACGCACGCGCCTTATATCCTTGACTCATTCAACCGTCGGCCACAGGTGCGCCCTCTCCCCCGCGTCCTCCTCGCCTTCTCTCCGCTCGCAACACCCTCTCTCGCCGCGTTCGGTTCGCGTTCATGTGGTGGCGCGATTTCGGCGCTATAGGGGCGTACGGCTCAAGTTTCGCCGCGCGCATGCAGCGCCGTTTCCTCCCCTGGCAGCCTTTGCTCCCATTTCATTGCCGCACACGGGGTGCGCTCTTCCGCAGATTCGCTTGGAGTACGCTGCTTGCTGCTTCGCCGTGATGAAAACTAGCGCGCCTAAGAGGAAAAGACAGGGCTCTAAATAATGTTTGTGTAGTTGGGTGCCACAACAGCGTCGCAAACACGAAGGTAAAAGAGCCCATCGTCAAGTTCTATTCGTTTCCCGGCAAGTGGTACGAGACAGACCGCCGAGAAGCCTGGATTAGGGCTGTGCGGCGGAAAAAGTGAGTGACCGTTTCTCTGCCTTTCTCCTGTCATTCAGTAGCTGAACTGCACTAAATTACCTTACTTTCTAATAGCTCTGATCGCTCCCCGTGACTCCCCCCAAAAAACACACGAATATGCAGCAGGCACTTCGTGAACAATGCAAAGAGCGAGAGCCAGGCCAACCCAGCCTACCTGCCGACTCTGTTTCCGGATGTTTACAAAAAGCGGCGGGTAAGCGGTGAGAGACACGAAAGGTAAGATGAAGGGTAGAATCAGCCAGATTTCGCACTGACTTATACTCGCCCTGCTTTTACCGCAGGTGGGCAGCTGCTCGATCAGCTGCTAGAAATTTGACGTCGCCTCATCCGCCCGATGAGGAGGAGGATAAGTTTTCATGAGGAGGATAAGTTTTGAGGAGGATAAGTTGATGAGGAGGAGGAGGATATGAGGAGGATAAGTTTTCAAGTTCACGAAACCAGGGTATGTCAAGAAAGCGGGTTCGGTTCCCGGCAGCGGCGGCCGCTTTTATGACGCAGGCGAAAAGCAAAAACGTCCGTGTGTTCGAGATTTCGGCACACGTTAAAGATCCTCAGGTGGTCAAAATTAATCCGGAACCCTGCACTACGGCGCGCCTCGTCGTCTCTGTAGCGTCGGCGCGTTAAACCTCATAATCAATCACTCAATCACGAAACCACGGTGAAAAGAGGAATCGAGCGATGCATTCCTAATCAAAATACCTGGGAACAGGTCCGCGATGGTCTTGTTCACGTCCCGCTTGGGTTTTTTCGACGGTTTTCCCCACTGCTGGGGTCTGCTTGTGCAGGTATCGTCAGTTGCCTCATTCACGTAGGTGCACACAGCCGCGGCATGCTTACAGCGGCCGGTTATTCCCGCCTTGCAAGAGCACGTCCCGGAGGCTACCCCTCATAAAACTTTTTACCGAGATAAAATAAACATTTTATAGGGATTGCTCAAAAGAATCCTATAAACATTTTGTCAACAGTTTATAGACTATTTCTATTGAGTTTCCATTACAAATTGGCCACCGCGCTTCAATTAAGTCTATAGAGTCAAGTCAATAGACCTTATCGCTTTTGAATGTAGTTTCTTATGAGTTTTTTATCGGGTTTTTATTTTTAAAAATTCAATAAGCTTTCTATGCAATTCTTACTCAGTATATTCGCAACAGCCTGTTGCGTGTGAGTCAGGTTTGAATATAGTTTCTGGCGGATTTTTATTAAAGTTATGGCAAAACTTTTTTATAAAATTGTTATTGAGTGTAGTCGTAAAATCCTGTTGCGTGTGAATACACTTTGAATAAACTCTTTGATGAGTTTTTATTAAATTTTTCTGAATTATCTTTCTTAAAATTGTTATTGAGTATCGTCGTAACATCCTGTTGCGAGTGCGTCAGCTTTGAATACAGTTTCTGACGGGTTTCTATTAAATTTATCTCAATTAGATTTCTGTAAAATTCTTATGCCACCCTAAGGACTCTTTAATAAGAAACAATAAACATGTTTACTCTCTCTCTCTCTCTTATTGTGCACAGTCATCACAACCTGTTGCATATGAGCTAAGTCTGAATAGAATTTCTGATGAGTTTTTATTAAATTTATCTCTGTTACCTTTCTATCAAATTCTTATTGAGTATAGTTGTAATATCCTGTTGCCTGTGAGCCAGGTTTTCTTGCAAGTTTTAACAGAGGAGCTTTGTAGGGGCTCGGACTGTCCGGCGGTGATGTCCGTCAGCCCAGGCGCCACTGCTTCCAAGTGCTCTCAAGACGAAGTGATGAGACGTCCATCGCGCGATCTCTGTTGATGCGGCGGGGCAGGCGGCACAATAGCACCCCACATATAGGCACCGATAAACTACCAGACCCTCGTGGGTGGGCTATAGAAACGCAATACAGAGTCTGTTAAAACTCAACATATATGTGAAGACAATAAAATGCATATTGCATTCTTGCAATAAAAAGTTAATTGATTTTATATTGGCCGCAGTGTTTAATTAGTTCACTCTACAGAAACACAATATGAAGTGTATTAAAACTCAATGTCTTGAAGGCAATAAAATGTTGGTTGAGTTTGTGCAATAAAAAGTTTGTTGACTTTCTAACGCGCACAGTCTATAAGCGATGAGTTTTAATTGACTTTTTATTGACTCTATAGAAACACAATAGGGGGTCTATTAAAACTCAACGTCCATTTCCATGAGGGACGGACCGTGTGTGAGCGCAGATCTGCATGAGAAAAGTCAATTTAGTATCACCACCTTTGTGTACTTAGCCTCTGAGCGCGAATACATTCGACAAGAGCGGTGGAAAGAACACAAAAAAGAGAAAGAGCGTTTACCTTCAGACGCACATCGTAGACGACGTTGTCTTGCACTTGTGAAACGCACTTGGCGTTCAGCTGATGCTCGTCTGCTTGTATTATCTCCTCCACCGCGAACACATGTTTCACGAGTAGCTTTCCTTTCTTCAGGGTCGCCTCCCTAAAAAATAGCTCACAGTTTTCGAGAGGAAGGAAGCCGCAGTAGAATGCCAACGTGTTAGTCGCCATTGAAAACCAGCAGCGGCCGCACGGCAGCTCGGTGCGCGTACGGCAATCTAGGGCGGTTCTCCGCCGCGCGCACCGCTGCTAGTATCGCTCCGGCGCGCCACCTGGTCCAGCCGTACGCCCCTATAACACTCTCTCGCGAAGGGCATTGGATTGGATTCGATTGGATTGGATTGGCTTGACTTGGCTTGGATTTGGATTGGGTTGGATTAAAGTGGATTGTGTTGGATTGTGTTGCGTCATAGCCGCGCCACGTTGCGTCGTAGCCTCTCCACGTTGCGTAATAGCCGCGGCAGGGGGTTCACGGCACGTTTCACGTTTCATCATCGACTTCATCGACAATGTCTACGCTGGAAGACAACAATTACAACAACAACAACCAATACGTAATCCATAAGACTTGCAGGCACGCCCCCCGCGGAAATGCTCTGCATTTGATCGTGCCCCTCGCGAGGGGGATGTTTTGATTTTTTATTATTATTAAAGCCACCGCGCGTACCGAAGGCGCTCAGTGGTCGCCGCGAGGCACGCGCTAACGAGGGCTCGGCATTTTCTTTGTATCTTTTTCCTGCAACAGCGAACTTACGGCTTGTACAACAGCTGCGCTGTTAATACTTTTTATGCTTCCCCTGTAAATATACTTTGTTTCCTCTTCCCCTGTAAGTACTTTTTATTTCTTCATCACCTGTTAGTAGTTTGTTTTCCTAATTTTTTTCCTACTTCTAACTTCTTTTTGTTTCTTCACTGTAAAAATTTTTTTTCTTCACCTGCAAATAGTTATTCCCCTCTGAATACTTTTTGTTTTCTTTTCCCCGGGAAATGCCTTTTTTTTAGTTTCTTCACCACCTCCAGTGTGCATCTTTCACCCGCAAATGAACCGTTTTTTTTTTTTTTTCATTGTAAATAAACTATTTCATGACGAGACCAGATGTGTTGCTTTAATGTCAACTATAATTTTTTATGTGAGCGGGAAAACTGCGTGCGGGCTGCCGGTTTGTTACGGCCGGGTAGCAGAGAGCGCTGCAGTGTCCATCGAGACGTCTCCAGTTAATGACAGTTCGCAGGCTCTGCGGTAGTGCCGATCTGGAAGACGGCGGCTGTATTCCGAGGAAGGCGAAATGCATGGCGCCCGTGTAGCGGGTGGTGTCAGTGCATATTATACAGCCCCAAGTTTTTTTTTTAATAGAACCACTTCACGTAATGCGCAAACGCTTTTGAAACTACAATGCAAACTGGGCCCGTAAAACCACATTTCACGGGTGTAATGAAATGGGCTGACAAAAATTTTTTAGTGATAAATATTCGTTCTTTTACTCTTCCAGAAAGCGCACGATACCGCAACGGGTTCGTTTTCACCTTGATGATAGAAATGCCGCCGACGCGATACTGGCGGTAAGGTGGCTAGAATGGGGAGGTGTGAGTACCGGCGGCGGAAACGTGACTCCAAAGCGCGCAGATGCCACGGGCGGCGCTGTTGACCAAGGCGCGGTAGGGCGCGGTAAGGCGCGCAGCTGGAATGAGCGCGCCGCCGGCATCGCGTCGGCTGCATTTCTACCATCAAGGGGGAAACGAACCCGTTGCGGTATGGCGAGCTTTCTGGAAGAGTAAAGGAGAATATTTATCACTAAAAAAATTTTATGAGCCCACTTCATTACACCCATGAAATTTAGTTTTACGGGTACAGTTCGCATTGCATGCAGTTTCAAAAGCACGTTTGCACATTACGTGAAGTGGCTCCGGCTTCTATTAAAAAAAACTTGGAGTTGTATAATGTGCACTGACACCGCCCGGTACAGAGGCGCCTTGCATTTCGCTTCCCTCGAAATACGGCCGCCGTCCTCGAGATCGGCACTACGGCATGGGCCTGCAAACTGCAGCAATAACTGAAGGCGTCTCGGAGTACACCGCGCTTTCTTCTACCCTTAACAAACCGCTATACCGCATGCAGTTATCCCGCTCACATCAGAAATGATAGCAGACATTGAAGCAACGCATCTGGTCTCGTTATGAAATTGTTTATTTACAATGAAAAAAAAAACGGTTTATTTACATGTGAAGATACAAATTTAACTATATTTACAGGTGCCCATTTGCACCTGTATATAAGAAACACACAAAAAGCATTTACCGCTGAAAAGAAAACAAGAACTATTCACCGGGGAAGAACTATTTGCAGGTGAAGAAGAAACAAAAAAAAATCATTCACAGGTGAAAAAAAAAACAAAAAAAAATGTTCATAGTGAGGATACTAAAAGAAGATATGAAGTAGGAAAAACTATTTTAGGTGAAGAAAAACAAACTACTGACAGGTGATGAAGAAACAAAAAGTATTTACAGGTAAAGAGAGAACAAAAGTATATTTATTGGGGGAAAAGAAAAAGTATTAACAGCGGAGCTGTTGTACAAGCCGTAAGTTCGCCGTAGCAGAAAATAGATACCAAGAAAATGCCGAGCCCTCGTGAGCGCGTGCCTCGCGGCGAGCACCGAGCGCCTTCGGCACGGGAAGTGGCTTTTGTTAAAAAAAAAAAAAAACAGCTCTGTCGTCAAGTCCTACCGCCCGTGTAAAAAGAAAAAAAAAACAAAAAAAAAACTTCAGCGCTAATGCGGAAGTTCCCGCCACCGCTGCCTCGAGAATTGATGAGAAGAGCACGGTACGTGGAAGTCTACAATGCTGAGGATGACTTTGCATCTGCCACTCGCCGCGAAGACGACGGCATCTTCGATGCTTATGACGACGATTACTAGCTCCCAAACAATGCAACTAAACAATGATACTAAAAACTTAACTATGCGTCCGGCAATGCCCAACTACAAGAGCTTTGTCATTCAAGTATTGCGCGTGAATGCAAGCTTCCCTGAATTGTTTTACAAAAAAAAAATTGTAAAATTCAGCCTGCATCATGCAACGTTTCACTGCATTCAGTTTCTTCTCATTACCTTGCTAGTTCACACCTTAAGTAGAAACTGTATCCTCCTAAGGCAATAAAACCGTATAGCGTGAAGCTCAGGGCAGCAGAATGGCCTCGGCAGCCAATCTGCGGCAGATCACCCATTGACTAGCGAATTTCTGCCGCGGCTTTAGCATGCAAACGTGCTACGCTGAATGCGCAAGTTAGTTTGTTTTCTCCGTTTGCTCCGTCGTCTTCTTTGCTGTCGGCAGCATCTCACCCCGAACAAATGCCCGAACGGGAGAACGACGCGAGACAGTCCACAACGCACGACGAAGCTGGCCACGGCGAGGGCAGGGAGAGCGCGGGCAGGACGGCGCGGCCGGCTGCGGCTACCGCGCCTCGACGGGCAGCGCCACATTTTCCCTGGTGTCATCTGCGCGCAAGGGAGTCACGCGCGTCCGAAGGAAGGCGCCGCGGTACTCACACCTCCCCATTCTAGCCACCTTACCGCGCCCTACCGCGCCTTGGTCAACAGCGCCGCCCGTGGCATCCGCGCGCTGTGGAGTCACGTTTCCGCCGCCGGTACTCACACCTCCCCATTCTAGCCACCTTAGCGTGGTTCAACCAGGTTCAACTCCACAGTTGCACAAAACATTGCAGTCCGATTCGCCTCGCCATGCCTCTTCAATGTTCCAGCCTTCACGCCAGCCCTCACATCTTGCGCAGTCGATGCCCGAGCCTCTGTGCAACCACGCAGCCACGCAAGTACGCCAACGCTGTAACTAAGCCGGCCTTCGCCGTTGGACCAGTGCGCCATTTTGTCTTCCTCGCCCAAGCGTTTTGCACCGTTCACTCGCTTGCCTTCTTGTGCGCGTCTGCGCTTGCTTGCTGGCGGACGCTCCAGCAAGATTGTGTTTTGTGTGTGACCGCCTGCGTGTATCCGGCTCGGCGGCATATCATGCCGGGCATTGTGTGGGAGCGGCTCGTCTCAGTGACAATGTCGCGCCTATTCATCGACCTCATACGGAAAGAATTGGCACGGCGACAGCTGGACACTGCCGGTTTCAAAGAAGAGATAATTCGGCGACTGGAAGCCGACATTCGGCAGCAGCATGAAGCTAGCCCCCCCGGTTGAACCGAAGGCTTCTGCCTCGTCCGCCGCGGTGCCTTTGACGCTCCAGCCACGGTACTTAACCTTGCCAGACACAGTGCCAAAGACTGCCTGCAACATGATCCGTTGGTTTTGCCAGAGCAGCCGCCATGGCAAGTGTTAGTAGCCCAAACATTGCCCTCACGAAGTGCCCCTGTCGCATGACACCGTCGCATCCGACGCGGTGTTCGCGCGCCATCATCCCAATATTCCATCGTCCCGCTTCGCAGCCAGCCCACTCCCAGCCAGCACGCAGTTATAAAAGGTACATTGGCCGAACACAGAGCTGTTTTTGCTTGCCACAGCGATGATCTTGACCATATCATTGATATGAAGCTCCGTGTTTACCTGCTAGCGTGTTGCCCTACAGTCGGCGCTCATACCGGTACGATGGTGAAGGCAAGCAGTTCCTGAAAACTCAGGGACCCTAATGAAGCATGGGTTTAAAGGGGAATGTAATGAGCTACAATCAAAGCCATCATCCGTGCCTTGCTCATCGCAGCCAAGCAGCCGCTAACTCTACAGCTTCTGTGCGAATTCAAAACGAGTAAAGGCCAGGAGCTTCCATTCAAACAGTACGGCGTCTGTGGCCCCTCCGCTTCCTTCTCAGCCTCCCGGATGCCGTATGCTCGACACGGGTGGGTGGCGAAACCAAGTTCTGTCAGGCCAGTTCTCACAAAGGAAGTCAAGCACATACAGAATTCCTTCAACAGCCAGAAAGAGGTCATACCGTCGGTGAACCACCTGCCAACTACTTTCAGCCCAGCCAACAGCAAGCCCAGCATGCCGAAAACTTTGTCCATGGACAGAAAAAGGGAAGAACGCTCGTGAGCCAGCCACCTACAGGTTCCAAGCCCGTCAACAGCGCCAACCAGGCGCGAGCTGTGCAGCAGCCAACGCCCAACTCGAGCCATCTGTGGTACCATAAGAGATTAAGGACAACTTGTGCCGCACCTGGCTGACCACTTCGTGAGTGGCATCGATGTACTTCAGCTGGACAAAAGCCCATGCCTGAAAGTTTTTGCAGCAGCACCGACCATTCAGCATTTGGCTACAAGACAAGCAAGGACTTCCTGCGTAGCACTTGTGGCATACTGTGTGCCACATGCAGCTCCATGAGACTGTTTGAGAGGGTGTCGGCAACCTCCTGTCCAAGGACAACTGGCACGCCTTTCACGAACCTCGAAGCCAAGGCTAAGGCCCTTACCATGCTTCAGTCTGCATGAAACTGCCAGTGCAAGGAAGCAGGACAGTGTAGACTCACCTCTGCAGTCAGTGCAGCCACAGCTTAAACGGTACAATGCGCTTATTGGCTGTCTAGCCACCTAGATGACTTGGTGCACGAGTGAAGCGTGCGGCAGTGTTTCCCCCGCGTGTATGAGTGTTGTGCCTGTTGTGGACAATGTGCGGATATTACTGTCCACGAGACATGGTCAACCAAACTGGTGGGGTGGGGTGCGAGCAGCCAGCCACATGTGCTGTAGTCATTGGGGGATCACTAGCGTCACCTTCAGTGCCATCACGCCACGCAGCTCCAGGCCCATTCGAGGTCTGGGACATGCTTGCTTGTTTGTGCTTCATTTGTGCCCGCCTCCGGTGTGGTCAATCGTGTTGTATAATATTCAAATAAATGCGTTCCTTTAAATAACTCCCATTCGCCTCGCCATGCCACCTGAATTCCCCAGCCTCCACGCCCAGCCCTCGCAGTACCACATACGGTGCAATTCATGAATTGCGAGGAGGACCAGAGATAGTGCAAATAAAAGTAATGTGGTTTTAGCAGCACAATATTTACAACAATCGAGGCCTAAACCTAAAAAATAGCCGCAGTGATTTCATTGAATCGGCAGATTTGAAGATCCACGGCGGGTAAAATGGATCACAAAAAGAATCTGGCTTGGATGTTTTTAAAAAAGCATAGTAGAGATAAAAAATGGAGGTGATTTCTTGCTGAATGGATGTCGGGATTTTTTTACTATAGAAGTGTAGAGCATGTGTGTGCTTAAATTTGTTTTGAGATGGGGCGTGTTCAGACGTAAGCGCAAATGTCAAGGAAAGCATTTCTAGTAAATTTATCATGAGTGGTTTTCAAAGTGTCAAGACGCGTAACAAACAAAATAGGCTCGGGTAACACTTCTTTACCATGTCTCCGGATAAACCTCTCTCAAGCGACGTTTTTAAAACCTCTTGGTGTAGCATATGCTTGTGTTGTTCTCAGCAAGACATCTTTTACACGTTTACAAATAAACTTCTCGAAACTGCTAGCGGTAAACGTTTGCAAGATGTCTTCACGTAGAGGTAGACGATTGTAGCTGTTTCAGGCTGTTTCAAGACGTCTTCAAGACAACTTGTGTTTCATGGGTTGTGCAAGTTGGATTTGTTTGCTATGGTTCTGCTGCATGTTGCGGTGTTGCCTGTATGCTTGTAGTCATGAGTGTTGTCTGCAGGCGGTGCAGCAGGTGTGCGATGTCCTCAGCCTCGGGCAGGTCCACTATGTACTTCATCATAGCACTGGGGGTGTTGAGGATCACTGATTAAAGCCTTTAGTGTGGCCGCAGAGGTCACACTCGTAGTGTCCTCTGCTGTTTGGTTGGGTGGAGTCCACTCGGAGAGGTTTCCCTGGGGCTCGAGTGATCCTATAGGGCAGTTCTGTTTGTGGGGGGGGGGTGCTATGGTTCTTCCTCTGTTGTGGGTATCCCCGTGTTTCTCGTTTTGTCCTGAGGGAGGCCTCATGAGAGCAGGGGGAGGTGTGCCAGTCCAAGGACCTGCCCGTTCCGTTAAGGTGTTTTGGGAAATCCTACTGCTCTCATTGGTCTTGTGATGTTCGATGTTCTCCTCCCTGAAGTGATCTGTCTGGGATGAACTCTCGGTTGTTTTGGGTCTTAATTCTCCACACGGTTGCCGCTTCGACGTAGCCTGCCTCTGTGGTTGGTTGTATGTGTACGTGCGTTTGTACACTGCCCTGGATTTTCGCTGTTTAGCTGTTTTCCATTCAAGGTGGCCGTCTGTAGTTTCACCTTCATTTCTTTCTCCGTTGGTGTGATTTTTTCTTTGTTCCAGAGCGACTCTGCCTGTTTGGTTATTATGTGCTTCTTGGTCGGTTGTCTTAATCTGACACATGGTCTCACTTGATTGGGGGGTCAGGCCCTCCAGTGTGCCTTGTTCATTCACCTCGGCTGGCGTATTTGCCTCACTCATAGGGGGAGGCCGACCATCTAGTGAGCTCTGTCCATTCAGCCCAGGTGATGTATTTGCTTCAAGGGCGCCTGTTGTAGGGTGTGGGGGAATCGGGGGGAATTCATCCGGGTTGATTTCCCAGTCTTTCCTGGTACTCTGCCTGTTGGTTGGGGGCTTTTGTAGTATGTTATCGCGTGTTATGCTTGGCCGTTGTCTCGGCGGGTGGATGGTCTCTTTAGAGTTCACTGTTTCGAGCGCCTGTTTTCGGCTGCATCCCGTGTTGGCGACGAGTGTGGCTACCTGCTTGGCCTTCTGAAACGCTGGACAGCGGCGATCAAATGCGTCATGTAGCAGGGCACAGTTTGGGCACTTTGGGCAGTCTGTTCTCGTGCATGACCCTCTTGGGTGTCTGCCCCTGCATGTTGGACAACTTGAGCGGGAAGTACAGGCTGCCCTGATGTGGCCGAAGCGCCCACAGCCGAAGCATTGGAGGGGGTCAATATGTTCGTCCTCTACCTTAAAAGTCAGTCCCCAAAGTAGAACGTGTGTTGGGCGTTCGCCATCGAAATGGAGTCGTGCACACCTTCCTTTGTTGAACCTCTGCACGTTCGCAATCCGCCTCTTTCACAACCCCACTGCGCATGCGCAATCCCCTAGCGGCCAAGTCCCTAAGCAGTCCAGTAGGGGCAGCAGACGACATTCCCCACAGCTCCCACACAAACGGGAAGGGGTCGTGGCTGTATTTACATCGTTTGATTTTTTGTGTGTGCTCGTTGTGCGCGGAACAATGCCCACAACTTGTGCTGCGTTCCGCTGTAACTCGGAGTGCCGAAAATGGAACGGTGTCGGCTTCTATCGCATCCCGTCGGCCGCACGCGATCGGCTACCGCGGCTTGCGTCGCTCGCGTCGGCTCGGGTGATGGGATGCCAGGCTTAGCATCCTGGCGGATATTTGATCGCTGCTATCTGTGCAACTGCGAATGACAATCCGCAACACAACTTTTCACTACACTATCATCCCCTTTCTCGCATGTACTCTTTTTAAGTTATAACTGCCGTTTGAGCGATCGGTGACCAAGACATCTGCGTAGCCTGTTTCGATGCTTCCGCGCAGGTATCGCCATCTCTCGGCCGCTCGGAGCACCGAGCGCCGCGGCGATCGGTCAGCGTAGGCTTGCATCGCGGCAAATATATCTGATCGCCGCTTTTAAAATAAGCCCTGACAACAATCCCTAGCACAATTTTTCACCACACTAACATCTACTTTCTCGCATGTGGAACTTTTCAGCGATCAGATTGATTCAGACGAGCAGCGACAAGCGCGGTTGCTACCGTGGTCTGCGCCGGTTCGAGCCGCTGAGTGTGCCGAGCTGGCAGGCGCGGCCGGCGTGTGCGCGGACTGTTTCCGAAGGCAGAAAACGCTTCACGATTGCTTGCTTTATCCATTTCTTGCGAACAAACGCGCAGAATCTACAAATTCAGCTCAGCGAGCATCGTAGTTGACCATGAAGCAAAAACAGTGGGCGGAGCGACGCCGACGACGCATCTCATGCGCGTATCGGGCCGTCTCAAATTCACGCGTACGACTAGTCGTGGCGACAGTTATAACGATCAGTCGCATGTGAATCGCGTGTACCAATCGTACATGTGTCCAGCGCTTAAAGGCATTTTGCGAACTGCCGGCCTTTGATGAGCTGGCGATCGCACTTCATGCCAGACGACTCCAAGTACTGCTCGCTCTGCTACTCGGACGGCACACGGATCTGTCCGAGATTTCTCTGCCAGCCCTCATTCAGTGATAAGAAGCCGCCTGGTATTATGTGATGACCAGGGGCTGTCATCCTAAGGTGTTATAACACCAACACAGAAGAAAAACTTCGGCTGCTCCTCGCCGTAATGTGGGATTGCCGTGCATACAACGAGAACGCAGCCGGAGGAAACGCCGGCAAACCCTACAGCTTCAACTTCCGCTAGGCACGCTAGGTGGCAGCACACCGCAATGAAAGAGGCGGATTGTAGTTGTTGAGTCTAATCCGCTAATGATCTCGTCTGTCGGTTCTGAGGGGGGAAGGCGAGTTATCACCCCCCGTGATTTCCCTCCCATCAGTCTTTCCTTTTTATTTTTTATGACTAGGCCTTCACGATTGTCACGTGACGCTCCCTCCTAAACTTTTTCCTCCATGCTAGTAACGTTGATCCAAGTAAGGTGGCTACCTAATCCAAGCGTATGGTCCCTAGAAATTGTGCTAGTCTGCCGTCCGCGCGCTTTCTCTATGGGAAGGCGTGTCCGCGCCGCTGATGCACGAACAGCGCTGCGCAGAGGGCGCTGCGAGCAATCGGAGCGCCCGAGCGGCCGGAGTGAGAGCGGCCGGCCGGCCTGTGCCGCGCGCTACTGCCGCGGAGCGCGAGCGCGCATCGGGGTTTGTCGGCCACTTAGAGCGGTGAAATCGAATGGTACGAGGTACATCAGCTCACAATTGAAGGTACGATAGCACTATAAGACATTTTAGTTTCACGCCCCGAGTTTTTCGCGAATTGGAGCCTCTTTGCGGCCGCTGAATTTCGCGAGTGAGACCGAAGGATGAAACCGCACCAACTAGCGTAGCCGTTTCACTACCACCGCTTGAACCATTATCAAAGTGAAGCTTTCTATGTCTCACTGATGGCCGATGTCGCCTCGAAAAAGACTGCAGGAAAGCCAACTGTCTCTGACGACGGTGCTGTTTGTGAGTAAAGTGAAAGGGGAAAAAAAAAACGCTTCCCGTGGTCAGAATCGAAGCTGGCTCCATCGCGTTTTGAAGCCGACGTCTATTTCAATGCGCATTTCCAACATGGTCAAAGCAGTTTGGATTTGGAGAGGAGTGCAGTCAGAAAAACTATCCACTCCTCCACTCCGCAACGATGGTTGAACACGAAGCTTTCTTCGCGTGAAATGAAACGGCAAAGGGTCGATGTCAAATCCTGCGCGATCATAAGTCCAAAATGCGTGCGTGTCAAAGTTAAAGCTCAATGAGTCAAAGTCAAAACTCAGACTACAAGGAATCGCTCACAAGAAAGCTTCGCGTTCAACCATCAATGTTCAGACAGTGATATCCCGTTCAAAAAGAGCTCCCTGTGGCACTAGAAGCTGCGTTTGTTCCACATCGAAACTACCGGGCCATCCCCGAACGTCATTGACGGTGACAAGCACGCAGACGGCTGGTAGACTGACAAAAAGAAAAGCGAAAACTTGAGTAAAATGTTGTGCCAGCAAAGACTTGTTCCTATATACTTTGGGCAGAGTGCGGGGGGAGGGGGGATAAAGCAAGGTATATATGGTCATGACAGTATAAATAAACCTCAATATTTTTACTCCTTGGTTTCAAACAGCCGCGGTTATAATGATTGGCCATAACACAAATATTCACCCGTTTTGCTTTTTCCGCGTGCGTCTCGCAATTCCCTCCGAGTGTGTGGGTTACCAAAAAGAACCTGTGCAATGAGGAATGCAAGCAAAGTTACTGATTTGCAGCCGGGTGTTATTAAAAATCAGTTTCACATACCCATTGCTGGCGAATGTTTCAAATCGTGGTATTCACGAAAATTACAGGCACGCGAAAGAGGTTTGATAGTACCCAAATTTTTGAAAATTTCGAGGTAAGCGGAGTGTTGGGTTAAGCGAAATGAGAAAAATGTATGGCCAGATCACTGGAATAAGAGCTAGTGCTGGTAACAAACACTCCAATGCACAGGGACGCTTCCGGAATACAGGCAAAATAATTTGCAGAAAAAAAAAACAATTTTTTGAGGTATTGCGGAAAAAGAACTGCATGATGCACGCCTGTTTCGCCCTCGCATCTGGTCCCAAAAAAGTGTTTTCGAGCTTCTCAATGCCGCATCAACTGTTGGCCGCCAACGCTATATTACCTATATCTTGCTGTGAAGCAGGCAAAGGTAATGTTTTTCTTGTTCCTGCCTTTTTGGGCACTTCTTCAGACCCGTCGTCGTCCACATGATCAAAAGCGTCTTCCCCAGCTATATCAACAATGTTAACGTCGGACAGCACTCCGCTAACGGGACATCGGCCGCGCACAGTGCGTACCCCGCGCAAATTTGCCGTTCGCGACGGTGTTCGGCGGGTAATGCATGGGAGCTAAGCTTTAACCGAAAGCTTATCAGCTGCCTGCAGCGGATGTTGCATTGCGGCCTCTTTGTCAACATTTGGAGATATCCGTGATCCCCGAATAGACGTTTCGAGACAAAGGGTGGAAAATGAGCCTATGGCAGGTATATGCACGGCAAAAAAAGGTTTCGACTTAACCGGTATTTCGAGATATCCGAGTTCGAGTTATGGAGAAATCACTGTATCTGATGACTGAAGGTGATAAAACTTCGTATGCATGTGCACACGTCTTGTTTTTTTATTCGGCATTTACATTTAACAGATTCCCAGTTGACTGGACGTAACTGAGGGGGCCGCGAAGACGTGCGCTTAAGGGCCTCCAGATCAACGATGCGAAAGGTCAGAAGGCACCGGTTCGAGCTGATTTATTTACATACACGTACAGGGGACAACATCTTGGGAAACTTGCAAAGAAAGACGGTTCCAAAGAGCCATACAAAAAAGCGGAGCGCCGACACACCACACACACATTTCTAGGCGCTGACTAATCCATCAGTTAACAACGGCGGGGATATTCACAAAGAACGGTTGTTTGCTTGGTAATGTAGCTGAAGTCCCGAATGATGTTTCCAAGCCGGAAAACGATGCCGTGCCGGCAGTGTTCCCGAAGCCCACGAGTATGCGTCGAAATCGAAATAGCGTAGCGACACGATTCCGCGGTTTTTAGAAAACTCGATCCTTCATAATACGCGAAAACGTACTCCTGTCACTTCACGCTTCGGTTAAAACTCTTCGTACTGGTAAGAACCAACTTATTTGGCTAATCTGGTTTGTCGACAGAAACGGATAGGGTTCGAAAAGGGGCAGTTAAAATGGGCTGAACCCGCCCAGAAATAGGGCAGAAATACGAAGGCAGCAGCGGCACGGCAGAGCGCCGTCCGCCGCTGCCCATCGCGCCGGCCGGCCACCGCGCTCCGATTGACTGCAGCGCCGCCGCTGCATGCATCACGGAGAAGCCCCCTTCGTGGCCGGCGGCATAGAGTTTCATAAGTATGAAACTCTATGGCCGGCGGACGGCATACTAGCACATATTTCTAGGGACCATACTACAGTGTACTAGAAGGGGCAGTGCAGCGAGCGGAGGCGGCGGCGCATACATGCGCCTGGCCCCGCTGGTGGCGAACGGAGCGGCGGCGCTGCAGTCGCCCAATCTTCCGTGCAATGAACGTCCATTGTGCTCGTGAAGCGGCGTTTCGCAGTCTTGCATGTGAATGGTAACTACTAAAGCTCACAAATGGCGCAGAAGCAACGCCTAAGTCATTGCTTCGCACCTGGGTGCAGCACAGAGCACTCCCGAACCTGGCAAGCGCGGAAAATGTCGTTGTTTAAAGCGCCCGCCGACCCGGAGAGAAAAAGCGTATGGAGCGCTACCGTCGTAGACGCGACGGGAGACTAACGCCGTATTGCGCTGTTTGAAAGTTACACTTTGAAAAACGTTTCATTGCTAAGGACTACGTTCATCATATTAACGGCACGGAGGTGCGCATTGGGTGCGGGACCCCGACGCTCGCACCGGGCGCTGTTTCAACGTTTCTGCCGAACGTTGCTCTCCCCAGGCATCGAATCAAGGGGGGGTGTATCAATGGCTCTGGGGGGGGGGGGGGTTCATAAACTAGAAAAGCTGTTTTTGTTATCCCACTAGTTAAATAATAGACGTCTGTTAACCAAACGCTCATCCCCGTGACGTACGTTTTTTTTCATTTTCTATATATATATATATATATATATATATATATATATATATATATATAGCGAATCAGAATAGGAGGTGAGGGGCTCGTTGAAAATAACACCGAAATAAGGGTTGGCAGCCGAGAAAACCTCGGAAAGCAAAGGGGAGGATGTGGTAGATCATTGAAACAGATTAAGAATTTGGAAAGAAAGAAAGAAAGTGAAGAAAAAATGCCCGCCAGGTGGGATCCGAACCCACGACCTCCAGAATACCGGTGAATCGCACCAGACCGGTATTCTGGAGGTCGTGGGTTCGGATCCCACCTGGCGGGCATTTTTTCTTCACTTTCTGTCTTTCTTTCCAAATTCTTAATCTGTTTCAATGATCTACCACATCCTCCCCTTTGCTTTCCGAGGTTTTCTCGGCTGCCAACCCTTATTTCGGTATATATATATATATATATATATATATATATATATATATATATATATATATATATATATATATATATATATATATATATATATATATATATATATACACCTGAGAGGCGGTGCTTTCTATTCAATCTAAGAAAAAAACAATAAATTTAGAGAAATTGATTTTTTACCATGAAAGGTCCGTATTCAGTTTTTTTTTTTTTTAATTTCTCGCCATTTTTCAACGTATAAGGACATTTTCGAACTTGTTACCAGGGCCAGTGACGAAATTTAAGTTCTGAAACAATGTTTAGGTAGTACACGAATTATGCAGCACTTATAAATCAGGCACCGATTGTACGCTCCAGATTTATTAAAACGGCAGGATTAGCTTCCGTAGCGCTTCGCCTCGCCAAATTGCCCATTTTAAATGTACATGCTGAAAAAGCTTCTGCAAAGATTACGGTTGTAAACAAAGAACGCCACTTTGCCCCTTTCCTTTGAATGCCTTTTTTGTGTGCACATACGAACTTGCCACGAGCTGTCGAAAAAAAGGAAATAAATACGTGCAACGCTAACAGCAAGCTCGGGGGGCGCACTTTTGTTTATTTTGCCCGAGGCTATCTGCCAAGAATAGCAGACGGGCAGCCCGCGCGCGATGCGCAGATCGAGACTGAAAAAGGTCCATACAAGGACTGACAAGAGTGAAATTTGGGGATTCAAGGGGGGGTGTCCAGAAAAACTAAAGAGGGTCTCCACACCCCCTAGGGGGGGTGTAGGGAAATCACTGGTTGCTCAATATTTAAGCAACGCTTGCCTCCTAAAAGAAACGAAAGGAAGAGGAAATCTCAAGAAGATCTTCTGATGAAAAAAATACACGACTGATTACTGCAGACGAGCCTGATGTTGACAAGCCGGCGCCGCTGTGACAGGTGCAAGAGGAGCGGTATTGCCCAAGTACTGGACATTTCATGAGGTGCGAGATGCCCAGTGAGGATGTTTTACGTCTTCCTTACTGGACGCCGGCACAGGGGATGTGACCGTAGAAATAGCAGAATTTTTTTACTGTAAAAAGAGACGGTGTTTCCCACTCGAGAACGTTTGTACTAGAAAAACATGCAGGAGAAGCGGCAGCGGTTACGATGCGGGATGTAGAAGCTGTATTGAATGAAGCGCCTGTACAGGTGCAGCTACTGAAGCTGTAAAGTAATGGCAGTGAACTTGCTTCTTATCTTTTTTTGTGCGTGATATGTATGCGCATGTGGGCATTTTTTACTGTAAGTTGTTAACATTTCAGTACTATGCAGAAGCTGCGTTTTCGTCATTCTTTGCTGATGTAAAATAGCGAACATCCTGTATAAAACATGCTTTTTGAATAGGGTAGTCACTTTGTCATTTGTTTCAATTTGCCTGCTTCAGTGTTTGTGTTGATTACTTTGTTCCATAGAGGAAGCTCCTAAGAATAAAATGATTTTGTGGGTTTATGCAAGGCTGACTTTTTTATTTTGTGAATAGATGCCCCACTTCCTAATGTGCGTAATTGACGACCTCCTGTCTTACCACCAACTCTTCCGTACTTTTATTTACGCCGTGTTTGGATTCTCCAGACTGGTCTTAAAAAGATGCAACAAACTGTGGGTAGCATGCGTTGTGAGTGTTCTATTTGATGAAAGAATTAGAATTGCAGAGCTATTAGTTGCTGCCAATTTACTGCGTTTATTACGGCGGATGCAGTTTAGCGCGCTCGGCGCCGTGCATGTTCAGTGGGCGCTGTGGCTCTCCCTCAGGGATATATAATTTTTTTCGTAGTTTCCTGAGTATATAAATAAAACTGATGCAAACGGTAATTTTGGAGCGCGCGATAGCATCGCGCGCGCGCGCGCTCCGTTTTGAAACGCGCACGCTTCGCCCGCCCGCTTGGAAGATTGGTTGACAGCAGCGCCGCCGCTACTGGCGACGTCGCGGGAGTCGCGCGGGGAGCGGCGGCCGCTGCACTGCCCCTTCTAGTACACTGTAACCATACCAAGCGTCCTATGCAAGCGTCCAAGCGGCGCCTGGAGGACTGGTGGCGAATGTCCCTGGCGTGTTGGCAAGCGCCATGAACATTGCCGATTGTAGCAGACGCTATGGTTTTTGTTTCTGTTACTTTGTGTTTTTGAGTTTAGTGTGTGTTCCAGTTTTTATTGCTAATTTTTATTTATAAGTATAAGCACTGGCTAGCAGAGTAACTCTGCTGGCTAGGCACCCGTCGCGGTTGCCGCCCGTTACGAAGAGAAGAGCCATATCCACATCCACATCCACATCCGACCGCCTTGTGTCGTCTGCGCCGA
>NW_027526203.1:226305618-226334221 GCF_048455015.1 Haemaphysalis longicornis | reverse complement strand
GCCACCTGGGGAGTACTAATGTATGCCCCAGACATTTCAGGGCTGCTGTGGTGTTGCACGAGTTGATTCAAGCTTCAGCAGTGAGCAACAACTTTCGAGCAGCTGCGTGGGAAACACCGAAAGTCGGTGGCCACAGACAGACTGAGAGATGCCCCAGTAATTTGAAAATTCATTCCTTGAGTACAGTGAGACTGCTTTGGGCACCATGTTGCCAGAAATGTCCAAAGGTTGATACGGTAAGACCACATAGAGTCTCCTGGCACAGTCCACTACTGCATTCACTTCCGGTGGATCTGAGAAAAGCGGATAGGATAGCACTGTTTTGTGCTGATGTTTCAGATATCTCCATCCCTTTTAGTTGGTGTGTCTCACCAGGATGCGAACCTTTGTCACGAGTTCAACTCCCAGCCACGGTGGCCGTTCTTCTGGCGGGATCAGAGAACCAGAACTGTGTTTACGAGACTTTGAGATGCTTCAAAGGGGCCGTGCAGACAAAACACAAGTTTGGTTCATTCGAAAGACTGCCTCGTTAGAATCATGCTGACACCACTCTTAACACAAAAATTCGCTCAAATAAGCTGTATAACTAGGAAAAAAGGGAATGGCCATGCGACCCACTAACTCATTTCCCGCAACAGAACCTATGATGTCATACCAGCCAGCTCTGCGATTGGCTGAGGCCGGGAAAAGCAAACGCCAATTAGGCAGGGCTTATAAGCTTGCCGAGCGAGCTATTTGCACTTAAATGTAGTGCATATTCATTTTACAGCAGTAAAAATGGTGCGGTAAACAATGAAAGTTGCAAACATTGACGCAAGCCTAGAAGTACGAATGCGCACTGCTGTTGGTACCGGGCGCACTATGCTTGCTTTAGCTGCACAGCTGTCTGCCGCTTTGGAGTTGTCTTACAAGACACTGGCCGATTGGCGTAAGCGACGTTGTCTTACGTGGCCCTGTTTATTGGAGACACCCCATGTTTCATGAAACTATTACTTTCTACAGTAAAACAAACAAGCCAAGTGCATGCAAATATGGTCAAAAACAAAGCAACGGCGGACAGCAGGTCCGTGGCCGAGTATGGTAGAACCATCTGGGAAGACTGACAGCAGGCAAGGCTGCAGAGCCGAATGATGCAGTGGAAGTTTGTTTGAACAAGCACTTATTACTTCGTGGCAGACGTCACGGAAACACACGATTTAGCTGGAGAATAAAAGTTTTAACCTAAATTGATTAATTTCTCAGTGAAGACGGCATCACTTGCTGCTGGACAAGTGCTGGGGGCACTATAAAACACAAAATCTTTCAATTAAAACAAGCTTGTATTTTGTCTGCATGGCCCCTTTAAGAAACCCCAGGTGATATACCATCAATCTGTACCAATCCACTACAGTGCGCCTCATTGCCTCGGCATAGCCCTGCCCTCTAAGCTCCCCTAGGAAGACTCAAGCAAGGTTTAGGTGAAGTCATGCTTTCTGGTGACGTCAGGGCCTTTTGGTCCTGTCTAGGAGTGAAAGGGGCCTGAACGAAGTCAGTTCTTGTCCTTGTCACGTGCATAACTGGCTCCACAAAATAGAAGTGATAGGTCGTACGTTGAACCTCCAATACCGGGACTGAGTGTATGACTTCATGAGTGGGGGCCTACCAGTTTTGGTGTCACAGAGTGCCGGTTCCAGTAGTACCGCCTCGAACCAGACACCAAGGTGAACTCAGCGACCACATCCTTCGCAGCACTGCGCTAGAAGCGAGGAGACCTGGCCAGTGTTGAAGTCGTAGTGTTTAAAATCAAGTGACACACATTTTCCCCTCCGTGATTCGTGAGGTCTCAAGCTTTGCCCTCCTTTTTGCCCCTGTCCTTGGCTCTCCCCTTTCTGGAAAAAATGCACCACTGTGATGACAGCCTCAAAATAATGATTGAGTGTGATGTCAGCGCAGTGTTGCGCGGTCGGTAGCAAAATATATAATCCAGGTGGATTTGTGGCGACAATTGTGCAAATGCAAGAGCAACCACAGAGGTGTGTCCAGTCACGTAATCAAAAGCAGCCAGCAGAGCTGGTGCCTGTCTGCTTTTTGACAGCTCTGACCCTCTGGCATCTGCCGATTTTGGCAATGGAACAACACTGCCATTGAAGGCAGTGGATTAACAATGGCCAGCTACCATGTACATTGCTGGAAGAAGGCCTCTCCCATAGACCTCAGACCTCCAACTACCCCTGTCTTATGCTACCCAAGTCTCTTCTTCTCCCCTAAATTTTCTTATTTCGTTCCTCTGTCAAGTTAACTACCCAATCTACTACTTCTACCTTGTCCCGTTTCTTGGAAGCCATTCTGCTGTCCTGTTGGCTCATGGGTTGTCATTTCGTTCCATTATGTTTCCAGGTCAAGTCTACCTGAGTTTTTTTTTTTTTTTTCTCCTTTTGATGTACCCATCAGTCAAATACGCCTTGCTGAATATGCCGGACCTTTTTTGGCCAACTATAACCAGCCGAGATTAAAGGGGCCCTAAACAGGGTTCCAAAGGTTGAGATTTTACGTGCGCAATCATTGGAGTACTATCCAAAGAATATCCTGTCGCAGAAATGATTTAAAAGCGTCCAGTATTAGCCGAGCTATCGTTCATTAAAAATGGCCCGCAACAAGGCCTGGCGCATTCCCTCTTTAACCGCTCCTCCAAAGCACTGTGGAAGCGGAGACGCCACCGACCAGGCGCAAGACCTGATCGGTGACACCTAGAGAAACAGAGTTGCGTCGAGAAGCGCGCAGCCATTGGCTCCGCTCGGCGGTACGTCACGCTTTTAGCAGACGGCCAAGCTCCGCCTACTACCGCTCAGCGGGGTCGGTCGGTGGCGGGCCCGCATCGAACGGCTCCTCGCGGCGGCCGGGCAGGGCCGAACCCATATCCTTACCACGGAGCCCGGTCCGCGCGGGACCGTCTGATCGGTTTTCACGATATTACCACCTACTACCTCCTCTCCCGCCGGATCTATCCTCGGGCGGACAAATCCCTGACATTAGAACAAAGCCACGTCTGGCGCCAACTCCAGACGGGAGTCTTCCCCAATCCGGCCGTTATGACGCATATCCACCCCAGCCTTTACCCAACCTCGGCGTGCCCCTTATGTGGCGCTCATGCCAACCTGGCCCACATCATCTGGGCATGCCCCCAGGACCCTTTCCCCGAAATCCCTTCTGAGGACAGGTGGGAGGCCTCGCTTCGCAGCCCCGACCCGGACCTACAGGTACGCCTGGTCAAGAGGGCGGAAGAGGTCGCCGAAAGGCATCGGCCTACGGTCACCCACCTAACTCAAGGAGAAGACGTCCTGGTGGGGTGGACGTTCAGCCCTTACCCGTCGCCAACATAAGGACTTCAATTCTCTTTGGTCGCTTCCTCAGCCAATAAAGTGTTTTCTCTCTCTCTCTCTCTCTCTCTCTCTCTCTCTCTCTCTCTCTCTCTCTCTCTCTCTCTCTCTCTCTCTCTCTCTCTCTCTCTCTCTCTCTCTCTCTCTCTCTCTCGCGGCGGCCGTGCTCGCGTCAGCGGAAACGAGCGCAAACGAGCGTTTGAAGGCAAGAAGGGGGCTTCCTAACTGAACATGCTCGCTAACGACAATAATTGAAGATTGCCACCGACGACTATAGCGGCTCGCTTGCGGCTCGCTAGCGTTAGCGTTTCGCGGTGAACTCGTCCCACCGAGGGTCTCGGTTGGACAGGCCACGGAGAAAGATATAACTCCATCGAACAGACTTCGACTGAACAAGCATGCGCTTGCGCATATACGTATACGTCTACAACTGCAGTGTGCCAGGTAAACGATCCGGTGCAACGACTGGAGCTGGATACGCAACGCACGGGGTCCTCTCGGCAGTGGCGAGAAAAGACCCCTTGGGCCCTTGCCCTTTTTTTCTTTCCCTCTCATATGGGGCGAGAAGGCCAAGCAACTTTCCGCAGCCGCTGTCTGCGGCTGAAACCTGTCTGAATAAACAAAAAGCCGTGGGGGGATGCTACACAAAGAGACATCACACAATGCGACCGGACACTTCTCCACCCGCCCTTGGGGACAGCGCCGCAGGGTTCGCCTTTTAGTAAATCACGGGATATTACGTAACACGCGGCTAGAAATTGCTCTTTCTAATGTTTTCTAAAATGTTTTCTGAGTGAATCTAGAGCAATCTCTCCCCTGCCCCAAGAACCACAACTTAATAGGAAATAAGCCAAAACGAGTAAAATCAACCGGCTTTATAAGAGGTGTTGCTTGAAGTGTATTAAAGAAAAAACAATGGACACAAATCGTAAGATAAACTTTTGAAACGCGGCATGAATAAAAAAATTCAGTCAGTGCAGTAAATAGTCATTCACGACATATGATTTACCAAAATCAAAATACAACAATACGTTCAAAGCAAATAAGGCATACAAGAACCAGACAGAAGTCGGTGGCTGGTATCAACAAATATATTTTACATAACCTGCTAGAGACAGCGCACCGCTGGCGTTGTCTTATTACCTCTGTTTCCAAAAAACTGCACGCGCACTGCTTGCGTACTCAAACGCTTCGTCGTCGTTTTCTACCGTTGTTGTCTTCTTCCATCGTGGCGCGTTAGGAGCACACTACGAGTAACCATATCTGTTCTTCAAAATGTTTTCGCATCGAAATGCCTGTGAACCGAGAAGTCCGTACATCGGAAAGCCCGTGCGCAGGAACGTGCTTCACCGAAATGTCCCAGACCCCGTCATAGCAGTAACAGGGAGACACTGTGATCGGATAATTCGTTTCAAATTAGCTCGATGGCATAGGCGCCAACCAAGTGGGCGCTGAAAGGCTGGATCTTCCCGCCCTCTTCGCTCACCCCTCCTCATTTTTACTCCGTGTCTTTGGGCCGCACACGAGGATGGGAAAAATATGGGTATGCAACTTTTCAACAACAAACGCAACTCAAGGTGTTCAACGAAGTTCGCGTAAATCAAGACTAAATATTGCTGCCCTTCGGCTGATTATCAGGAACGAATACTTCCTAATCGTCTTGCCCTGGCCTGTGTGAAGAATTCTGGCTTTGAGTTAGCACAATGTCTGCAAGGCACAAAATGGGAAAAAAGGAGACATTTCAATTACATTTGAACCAGGATGTAACGAACTTCCATGGGACGAATTCCTGGATTTAACAACCCCATTGCCAGCCCCATTGAAAACGATGCGTTTTCGACCTGACCTCTATATAACGAAGGCATGGCAACAGTTACACCTTGATGTAACGAATTCGCTACGTTGATGAGCCATTGTTTTTTGCACTTTTTATGAAAAATTGGCTGGAGATATGCACTAATTTAGCGAACATTGCCCGCGCTGCAAACTACCGTGTGTTTCCAATGTGAGGGTGGTGTCGGTTAGGTGCTAGGCCCAACTGTCGATGTGTATAGTCGCGCGTCTCTAATGATTTCTGAGGTGTAGGTTTGTTGTAATGAGTTCTGCTACTAGAAAACAAAAAGCCTTGTCTTTTCAAGACAAGCTCGCAATTTCAGGTGCCGTCTCCGCCGGCAAGTAGGATCAACGTTGTCGTCCGGTAGAGTAGCCCAGCTGGCACCTTCCCAAAAAGTTTGAGTGCAGCAATTAAATAGCATCAAGTTCGCGAAAAGGCGCCCTTTCAGCATACCTTTGCTCCTTGAAACTGGTTAAGGTAGCGAGGAATGTCAAAAGGCAAAATTGATATTTAAGTTACGCTTGCGAATATGGGGGTATAAGTGACCTTGATTCTTTGGACTGCCATGTACTGAAAAACTTCGTGGGAAAGCAGAAGCCGCAAATAGCGCATTTTTTCACTCTGAAATAAATTCTTGAAGGGAGAGTTCACTATCTCTGATGTCAAGTATTTGATTTAGTTTCTGCTTAAGTCGAAACTTGCATATAATGAAAACCTGCATGTAACGAAAAATTTGAATTTTTATCAACTTCGTTGCATCCAGGTTTAACTGTACGCGTAACTCTGTATTTCGACGTGGTGCGGGCTTTTACATGGCGGACAAACCTAGACTTGCATCAAAATTGACGAATTGATTACGTCTGCCGCAAAGGGAAGTTTTCAAAGTTTCAATTTGGTCTCCTAAATATTTTTATGAAGTTTTATCAAAGGTAATACAGTTGTCAAACATTATAGCGTTTGCATGACCACAGCAGCAGTCATCAAAATATATAGGCAGCAATCGTGCCCGCCAGCGCAGCGCTATGGGGAGGAATTGGAGCGACAGAGTGCAGTTTATATACGTAGACGTTAAAAGTTGAAATCCACTCTAGAAATACAGTTATGCGGCTACAAAGGAAGGCTGTACAGCTTGGTTAGATACTTCGCAAGGGTCCCGGCGCTTGATTTCACCTTGGGTCCACCGGCCACCAACATCATGCAGTCGATTTCCCGACTACAATTATAACCAGGAGGCTGACCGTTTGTAGTGCGAGCGTGAGCGTAGGGTATCATCATTTGTGAGCACTTGTCTCGAGGCAGGAGCACGGATATAGGGTTAGCAACCATTACCAACATGTTACGGAGAGAAAGACGTGAAACGAAGATGTAGACGAAGAGCTTCGTCAACTTCCTTTTCAATACATGTACTCCTCAGAGTCGATCTGAGCGCGCCTATAGCGTCTTGTTTTGGCTACAATTTAGCACATGTCCGAGCAGGCTAGGCAATCGCGTTCGTGTCTTCTTCCTGTGTGGCTGATATATGGCTAATACGAAACAAAATAACGCGAAACTGCGGTGTCGCAGTTTCGCGTTGCATGCGCAGTGCAACTCTAGCTTTCACTGTAGGTGTGTGTTCGTTACAAATCTACCAGATCATCCAATGGGTGTTAATTCGATTGCCGCATTGATAAGAAGTAGCTCTCATATTTTTGTTTTCTGCTTCAATAGCGCAGAATTTGCGGTGCAAACGTGGCAGGGATGTAACAATTACACAAAAAACTATCAATTCCTATTCGTTTTTCCAGTACTACTGTTTTTTTAAATAAATTTAACTTCATGATGCTTACTGAAAATAGTTAAAAGCGTGTTTTCGTGTATATTTGAAGTAACCTGCATTTGACTTGCAAATCGTTGTTTCCCGGCAACAACTAGCTGTGTTTATCGATGACGCAAAGCACCTTCTGCTGCTCTGTGTTGTCTTTTTGGAAAAATGGTTCACAGCGCGGGCGGCCTGTAGGGGCGCCACTGAAATCCCCCTAGCGGCCCGTTCCGAAAGCAGGCGCGGGAGTCCCCGGCCCGCTCCCCCCTGTCGCCGTTGCTTTTGGGGCTCGTTCAAGACAGCGATTTACCGTTTGTCCGCGTTCGAAATACCGAATAACGTGGAGCAGGCACCCTGTTTGCAAGCGTGGTGTGTTCACGACAGTATAAACGTTTATGACGCGATCTTAGTAAGATCTATATGAGCGCCGGGCGTGTCACAGGCCGGCTTCCCGAAGCCAGAATTTACACGCAGCTGATTGCAATTCCGCTGCCCTGAAATTTAGTGGCAGTGTCTCCCTAAGCAGTGTTTCCTCTGATGGTCATGTTGCGGCCATACACACTGTGATGTAAATCGACTTCGTTCGCTTACAAAATCTAGCGGAGCACTCATTCATACCTGACAGCACGCAAATTACGCATGCCAATATCACATATCAGATATTGATCAGTACTCTGAACAAGCCAATGCGGCAGAAATTTGACAAACATTGTACCAAAGAAGTACGATGAATAATGCAAAATTACACTCCGGAGTCAGCACACGATGACCAATTTAATGCTGGGTCGTCTTGTCCCGAGGTGAGCGCTCGCAAAGATTCATCTGTTACATTTATCATCCACGAGAAGCGCGGAGATGGGCTTATAGAGTAATCTGCGTCCGCGACCAAACTCTTCTTCGAAACATCGTCGTATTATACATGGAGACTGCGGAATCTAGCATAAACCGAAATCAGAGACCCTTATCAGATACGACACTCTTCAAACGAGCCCGTGTGTACGAGATTTCGGCGCATGTTAAGGACCTCCAGGTGGTCAAAATTCATCCGGAGCCCTCCACTACGGCGCTCCTCATCGCCTCCGTTGCGTCGGCGCGTTTAACCCTGCAATTAATCAATCAACTCCTCCAACGACACCTCGTGTCGCTTGTGAACTGCCTACCCTGTATTCTTCAAAAAATGCGTCCGCCGAGTGATCAGCCGTTCGTTGAAGGCGAAAAACAAACGAAAAATGAGCACACAGCTTGTGTGTGAGATTACTAAAACGTTCATTCGTTCATTTCGCTCCGCATTTGTAAACAACGATAGTTGAGCGTCCTCCTCCTCAACCCCCCCCCCCCCCCCCACCCACCCATGTCTAGCGAAATATCAGTGCATTTCGCATCTTGTTGGTCTGGTGAATACTACCTTGCTCAAACAAACGTCTTTAGTATTTCAGAAGCTGCACTCGGTTTTTTTCATTCCCGTACGACTATTCTATTTATTCCTGACTTGCAGACCATTCATTTTCCCGTGGGTTTATTAACTCATACCTTGGTTCTTACTATAAGGCATGAGTGGGCACATATCTGACCATGCACAGCCTTTGAGTGTACTTAACATTTTCGGGTGGCTTATATTCCCAAAAGGCACAAGTTTTTGTCAGCTATTGGGTTATCACATCCCCGAAACATATTTTTCCACGACGTACATATTCGAAGCAAAGCCGCATTTGTTGTCTGCGCTGCAAAACAAACCAACCTCTTACAGTGCCAATATCAGGTCTAAACGAGGCGACAATAAATAGAATTCACTTGTGCTGACGTGTTCGAAGGTGACAGCGGTGATATTCTGCTGCCGTCGCCGACGCCCGCAAGAGCGGCCAAGAAGCGCGCAGAACCGCCTCCCCGGGTAGCTCTTGTTGGCGTTCGAGCGCTCTACCAAGACGCACCTGTTTTTTTAAGTGCCCTAAACGTGCGATTTGCTTACAGACGTCACCATAAAAAGTGGTTTAGTGAGCGGAAAGGCAAAGAGAAGCGAAAGAGAACCAAAACACTGCATAACCACCTGTCAGCCACGCAGCGCTAATCCCGCAAACGCCGCGGAGAAGCGGCGGCAGGCGGCGCAGCGATCGCGAATCTCGAGGAGACGAGGACGACGAAGAACGTCTCCCGCGCTGTGAACCCTTTTTCCGAAATGAATTACCAACACACCCAAGCTTCCACTCTTCTGTGTTGTCGCTCTTTCTTGCGCTCGGTGCAGATGACAGAAAAGAAAAATACCAGGCAGCCTCACGCCGGAATAGAAGACACAAAAACATGCTTTTGACGTACTTCCCCTGCGGGTCTTGAGAGGGGGAGCAAGCCCCCACCCGCCACGCGCACCCGCATAAAACCAACACCACCTATAGTTCATCTCACGAGCTAGCTGCAGCACTGTGGAGGCTACATTGTTGTCCCCCTCAGGGCGCCCAACTCACCGCGAAGGAAGCGACAAAAGGCGCCGGGGCCGTGCGGTGCCACTTGCCGAGAGGAGAGAAGGGAGTGTCCTTTCAGGACCCCCTTCACGGCGGATTAGGCGCCCTCAATGGGCGCACTATTGATAACAATGTAGCCTCCACAGTGCTGCAGCTAGCTTGTGAGATGAACTATAGAGTCTGGGTGGTGTTGATAAAACACGCTTTGCAAAGCGATGGGAGCGGCGGTGGGCAACAATAGGACTGGTCATGAATGGAACCGGTTGTTGACGGAATGACTCTGATTGAACTGAGTCAACAAAGGCAACTGAGGGGAAAGTCGCCTTGCCTGAGAAATCTTTCGCGCGGACTCGCAACGGCCAAAAACCACAACTGGTGCCCGATTGGGTCTGTAATTTATCCTCCTCAACATGTTGGCGGCTGGGCTCGTAACACAAAATAAACACGCGCGCTTACACACTTACAATCGTTGTCTCAGCACATCTACGGCGTCAAATCGGGGGAGGGGAGGGGGGGGGGTTAGCCTCCCTTCCCGCCCTCATCCGTAAAGCTGACCAACTAAACTGCCTTTCTGTCTCTTCGTCAAGATGCCTGCTAAGAACATACAGTTGGCTTCATTCGCCTAGAGTGTCCTTTTTTTCTTTATTTCAAGCCTAATTCGGGGTTGTTACGTGATTGTGTATACTCTTTCAACCAATTTAACAATGTAGCAAGCAGGGACCTTATTTCAGGTCATAACATATAAGTTACGCCAGGGCTCGCGAGTTGAAGAAGTGGAAGGGGTTCGGACACATGAAGTGCGGCACATTTACGCATTCGGAACAATTTCAAACAGCTGCCTCTCCCTGCACATTGACTAGCTCGAGCTCTGATCTTTATAATGTCAGGGGCCCAAACAGACATCTGTTCTCCAGTCATCGACCAAGGCTTGTGTTACTTTATCGAACCTAGTTTCCATGGCGCAACACGCTTTAGGAGCTGTGACGGGAGGTAACGGAGGTTGCGTGAAGGCTGCGGAAAAGATTAAAACGAAACGCTGAGAGAGGCACGCGTCGATCGCGGAAAAGAAGATAAAAAGGTGGCCTCTTAGCTGTGCCGATCCTTGGTACAAAAAAATACATATATGCGTGATTGGCTGAACGAGCATGTGGCTTCCAGCGGTCTGTCAGCTTCAGACTGGTATTATACTATTAGGAATTGTTGGCCCCAGCTGCCAGAGCTGAGAAACGGATGCGAGAGAAACGGGCGATTTATTTCCCGAAGTAATCTCACTCATCTCACTCCTCGTCGCTCTCCACTAACCACAACATCTCGGCCTCGGTGCCTTCAAGCGCGTTCACGATGCCACAATTCTGAACGAACGTTCAACCATGGTCTATGGGATCGTGGCCCACGCCTCGCACGCCCATCCCTAGAGCTTCTCCAGAGGTGCACGCTTCAGCCGACCGCTCGTTTTGAACGTGTGGGAGCCGCTGCTGCCATTGCTGTTATCAAGCGCGCAAGTGAAACGATTTGACGATTTGTGTGAACGCCGATAGAAAAGCGTAGGCGCCTAGGCTTGCTGCGTCCGAAAAATCGTTGCTAAAAGCTTTGGCGCCGTCTTGAGATGGCGATGGTGATGGGTGGGACGAAATTTACGCTGTTTCGGTTTTGTATCCGATTCTAACGCGCATGCGATTTTTCGGCCTATTTTTCCGGAAAAAAAAGTGCGCGTTAGAATCAGGTTATTTAAATACGGTATGTCAAAATGGTGAAGAGGGAGCCTGAAGAACCGACCGGTACGCGCTGGAGCCTGGGTGCGTGCGGAAAAAAAAGTGCGCGTCAGAATCGGGTAAATACGGTATGTAAAAATAAACACCAAGGTGGCTTACAAAATCACGTCCCAGATAAAACACTAACCTGAAATACCGGACTGGTTAGCTTTCGGCTCTGCTCATTTTTGTTTGTTACGGGCTTTCTTCCAACAAGGCTCCGTTACGAAGCTCCATTCATTTTCTGAATTTTCTGAACAGCTTAATTACGCCAAGGGGAGCGAATGCAAAGGATAGCTTGACTTGGCCACTGATTTCTGCCCCCGAGGGACTACCCACGATGTCCTGCTCACGATGTCCTACTCACGATGTCTTATAGGACTACTCACGATGTCCTGCACGATAGGCATCATGGGGATGCTGAGCGTCCGGTTGTTGGTGGCCTCAGCAAGCACGGAGGAGATGGTGGCCAGGATGGCCTGCACCTCGACGGGGGACCGTCTCTCCCAGAAGCTGGGCGCGAGTAGACCGAAGAGCCCGGGGAGCAAGCTGTAAGCCTGCGTGGACACGTGCGCGACACTGCAGCCGGGCAGATAACACCGAACCCCCTATGAGCAACTATAGCTATGTCTACTGTTGGTAAACAGGGCTGCGGCATTATTACGGGAATCGGGTATTGCCAACGTACAAGGTTACGTTTAAAATATGTGCAACCAACACACAAGCAAAGAGAAGAATGCCCGCTTAGTTCTTCCTGTTCATCTCCAGCCTCTCCTGCTCTGATATCCCGACCTTCGCCACCACCCCTATGCGGACTCGCCGCCAGGCGGCCACTTCGAAATGGCGCGAGTACGACGCTACCTCCGGTTTTTTCACAGAGAGATTAAAAAGCATCACCCCTCCCCACATCTTTAAGGATTTACCCCTCAGCCGATCTCAAAAAATATTTATCAACAAAGTACTTGCCGACACGGCCACTACACCTGATATCATCCATAAATGGCAGACACTTGCTGACCGGAAGAAGGGCATTGGCACCGCTGCCCCGTGCACATGTACCTTTTGTCACACTGTGTGTGAAGAAAATATGGAACATCTTATTCTGCACTGCTCTCCTTTTGATATTCATAGACTGAACCATACTGTTTTTCAAAATTCAGATATAGAAGCATTGCATAGGGAGATCCTTGAACATCCCCAACACCTGATGACCTTAGCGCAGTTCGGCGTTGCCAGTGGCCTGGCGAGCGTGATTTAGTGGGCGTCTACCTCCTTCCCTATTCCCCCTCTTCCCCCACCAGCGACCTTCGGTCCTCCCCTTTCTAATAAAAAATTATCATCATCATAGCTATACAAACATTACCGCTTCATGGCGGACATGCTTCTGACACCATCAGCATACGGCTCCAGTTTTTTCAGTCCAGTTTTTCTGAAATGGGCGTTTTTTCTAGTTATGGTTTTGTATTTTAAACTTCTCTTGTTTCCACGTGTCTGCTTGATAGTAGTGTATATGAGCGTGGAAAATCAACTCAGTCTGTTAGCCTGCGCTGTATGGTGTGTCTTCTTCTGTTGGTCCTGTCCTTTTAGCACAATTTTAAATCTATCATGTCAGACCAACCAGCCCGTCAGATTGTTTTGGTGACATCGGTCGCTGTTTATAAACAAATACGCGAGGTGATGCACGTCTTACCACCTGCGAGGGATCCGAGCCCGGTTCGTAAAAGCAAGCAATGGGGGTACAATGATCTCGCAATACGATTGCGCAATGATCACCGTTAGAGTGCACTAATACTGCTTCCATGCGGCGTTTTTATGCAAGAGTTCCAGCACTTCGACCTCTCTTGCTCATTGTGACAAAGACCCCATGTTTAGATATCAGGGCACGCTACAGTGAGGTCCGGTATGTCGTGGTGGAAAACTTCTTTCGGTGACAATTATTCAGTTACAAGAAATTTCGAAAGATAGTGCGACGGGATGAGGCAGCGTGAGCTGTCGCGACATTTTTATAATATTGCGCCACGATTAATTAAACTACTGTTCGAAGTTCAAACAACATTGTATTTTTTAATGATTTTGGAATTTTTACGATTTGCACCCGTAAGCAAGATCACGATTAGACATTAACTTAATTTGTCAATCGAAGGTAACGATTGTGGCTGTATGATCACTGGAGTACACTGCATTGTGCTTCACCGTATTCCCGTTCCATTTAGGGCATACACGAGTTCACCCAGCCCAACAAACCCATGCAACTGACAGGGTAAAATAAACTGAGTTCGTATTAGATCAGGGGAAAGCAGCGTGTCGATAAAACTAAAATAACCCACCATGTCCCTTTTTTAATCCCTAACGGGTTATTGAGTCTTGCTGTCGACACCAGCTGCAGTATACGCTGTGGGCATAATAGGGTCTAGCTACGGGACAACAAACGACCCCGGCTAGCCTCGTTAGAGACGTTGAGCGACGATGTCAGCTCGACAGTCCCTTGTGGGCCTAAGTGGGGTTCAGGGTGTTCCCCCTTCGCCCGGAAATGACCCATCCAAAATGCCCCAGAGAGGTACGCGGCGTCCACAAGGGAGACGCCGCGACGGGTTCGACTCACCGACACCGGCGACGACAGGCTCCAAGGGGCCGGGACGAACCAGATGGTTTATTGGCCCAGTTGTACAGTGCATAATAACGCCAAGACCGGGTTAAGAACTACACTGTACCGACGCGCGTCCGATCAGGGCCAAACAGCGCCCGACCGGCCGGCGCGGCGGGGAGGAGACGAGCCAGCCGGGGGCAAGGAGCGCCCCGGTATCCGACTCCCATCTCCTGGACGTGGGCGGCGAGGGTGCGATACGAGCCGCGACCCCTCCTCCATCTCCTCTCTGAGTCCCTGGAGCCAGAGAGACATCCAGAGAGCTAGCGAGAGAACCGACCGAGACCCGAGAGCAGAGAGCCCGCGAAACGGGCGCGTGAGAGGAGGCAGGTTCCCGGGCGAGGAGGAGCGACAGCGGCGGCGGGACAGTCGGTGCCCGCCGGCGCGTCGGCCCGCGAGGTTGACGTCACGTGCGCGGGAAAGCGCGCTCGTTCGAACATCGCGCTCGCGGGAGGAGGAGAGGGGATCAAGCGGATCCCCACATCCCCCCCTCCTCAAGACCGAGCCCGGTCCGAAGGACCGGCTCGACAACAGCAGGCACCGCACATACCCTACGAGCTTACAACGGGTCCCCAGCCCAAGAAGTCCGCGAATGTCCGCACGTTCGAGTCCACGCCGACACACACACCCACACTTCGAAGACATGCCGTTCCAGAGTTCGACACGACGCCAGCGTGGTCGGCACGAGCAGGGGCCGTCTAGATGACTCGCCAGGACACCGGATAGCAGGCCCAAGATCGCCAGGCCACGGGGCAGCTTCACGCCGGACGCTTGAGCAACATGCTCGAGGGTTGAAGCTGCCAGGCGCAGCTCGACCAGCTGCAGCAGGAGAGGGCCACCGGAGGTGGGAGGTAGCCGCAGCTGCAGGGTGCCGTACCGGCTGAAGGTCCCGAAGAAGCACTCAGGGCGCGCTCGTCGAAGGCGCCCAGGAGAGGAGCCGCGGCGAGCGACGCCGCACGAGGCATCGTGAGGGAGTGCCCTATAGAAAGCGCCGGAGCGCCCGAGCTGCAGGGGTGTGCCATGGCCCTGGCGAGTGGCGACGTTGAAGCCGCCGGTCGATGCAGGATGGCGTGTGGCAAGGGGCCGTGTGTGGTGCGGCAACTGAAGCTGAAGCAAACCGGGCTGGGGACCGAGCCAAGGAACAGTGCTGCAAAAAGGGAGACAAAAGGCGAAACCCAAAACTACCTGCCGGGAACAGCGATAGGGGCGTGCAAAGGCTCGGGCCGAAAAAGTGGCCGTAACGCCGGTGCCGCGAGAAACTGGGGGGAGCTAACGGCTGCGTAGTGCGTAACAGCGGTCGCACGGAAGGTAGCCGGCATTCCCCGTTTCGCTTCGTCGGCGACCATCCTCCCCCCCTTCCAAAGCGTCGCTATCGGCGACGAAGGCATGGAGGGAAGAATACTGGAACGAAGGGCGTGAGGCCCGCGTCGTTCCCTAGGCCGCCGATTGAGTGGCGTGCCCTTCTCCCGCGGTGTCTCTCCGACATCCGCCATGAGATAGGGTCTACCTGGCGTGTCACGTGGGCTAATTGGGCCAATTCGTGGGCCCGTCGCCTGACGTGACGCGCTTCCGCCCGCCACGGAGAAGAGGGGGCAAACTCGCTGCCCAGCCGGGCGTCGCGAAGAAACCTCTCCGTGGCTGCGGCGTTGGCGCTCGCTGGCGCTCGGTAGGGTTGGTCATGGGGCGGAAACGTCGCCCCGCGCCAACGCTCCGCTCGGACGTGAGGACGCGTGATCAGGCCCGCTGAGAAAGCCAGACGGGTGAATATGGTGGTCCTTTGTCCTCATCGCGTATGCCTAGCGCTTCCGCAGGGCGAAAATGTCGCCGATCCGCGAAGCAAACAGCGGCAGCCCGAAAGGAACCGACGACTACGGCTACCGGGGTGGAGTCCCCAAGTGTACGCCGCATTTTGCCGTGGTTGCGCCTCTCGATTGGGTGCATGATTGAATGATTGATTGATTGAAGGGTTTAACGCGCCGACGCAACGCAGGCGATGAGGCGCGCCGTAGTGGAGGGCTCCGGATTAATTTTGACCACCTGGGGATCTTTAACGTGCGCCGAAATCTCGAACACACGGGCGTTTTTGCTTTTCGCCTCCATCAGAAAAGCGGCCGCCGCGGCCGGGAATCGAACCCGCGACCTCGTGCTCAGCAGCGATTGGGTGCATGAAGTGGGATAACTTGCGTGATCCGGACTTCGCGCTGTGGCATGCGCGGCACGAGCGAGAAGAGAAAAGCCTCCTCGCTGTGTGCGCGGCCGGACTATTTCGCAGAGTGACTCAACGTCGTAAAAGTCTTACGGTCGCTCGCTTATCCGGCCTGTCGCGAGTCGGGGAAGCCCAACGCGGCCTCCCTAGACTGCGGCAAATCGTCACCCAAGATGCGCCTCGCGGGGCATTATCGGGTGAGATTTTATCGGCAGAACTCCCATCCGCTCCTTGCAAGCACGGGTCCGAGGCAAAAAATAAAAAACGCGCTTGCAGCAGCCTGGCTGCATAGCGCACGGGACCTACCGCAACACCAGCGGTCATCAGCCTCCGGCGACAGCGTCGCCCGCTCCATCTCGGAGCGCGACTCACACAGAGCCAAACGACGTACTATTTACATATTTACAAATCGGACCTTACTGCTGCGTTCGGAGGAGGTTTGTTGTGCCAAAGGCGATGCCGGCGGACAACATGTGGTCCCCGGGTGCGCCTCTCGTCTGGGGATTGCCATATTCCTGGCTGCGTTCCCTTCGACGATCGCACCGACGAACACATTCGAGCACGTGGTCTTCTGTTCCGTCAAGTGCGGCGCGCGTCAGGAACTCCGGGTTAGCGACGGGGGCTAATATCCGCCGCCACGTTCGCGTTTCCCTTCCTTTAGCGCAACGGCAAGAGCGAGGATAATGGAGATCAGCTCGCTACATGCCTGGCCAGGTAGTGGAGCGGCACAACTTCGCGAAGTCTTGCGGCTACTCGCCCGGCCGCCCGCGAGTCACGGAAGTATCGTATACCTTCCTCAAACTGCGGGTGCTCACCACCGTGAAACTCTCAGGGGGAATTTCCTTCGGTGGGATAAACTTCAGCGAGAGACATTGAGCATGTAGCAGATACGAATCCGAGAAATAAAAAAAACACGCCTGCAGCAGTACGAGCTGCAAAGCGCTCGAGGCTGACCACAATACAAGCGGTTAGTAGCCTCCGGCGACCGCGTCGCCCGCTCACACAGAGCACGACTCACACAGAGCAGTTAAAACCATATTTACAACACGGATCGTTCTGATCACCGGGCACCTGCTCGTCTCTGCTGGATGCAATACCGGCTGACCATGGGTCTGCTCGGTATGCGATATCGCCCGGGAATTGCAACGTTTGCACGCTTAATGCATTCCCTTCGGGGCTCGCACCAACTGGCCGACGTTCAGCACGTGGCTACGGGGCCAGTCGGGTGCTAGGCGCGTAGGAACGTTCAAGCGGCCACGGGGGCTCATGACATTCGTCCGCCACCACGTGGTGCTACCGCTCTCATTGCGCACGGTGACGTTTTCACGGGCGCAGCTTATATGGCCAGCACGCGTGGTTCGCGTATCCGCTTAAGCCAGCTGAATGCCACGTGGTCCGTCTCCACTACGAACGAACTTTTGTCGACGAAACGGTCAAACTCGTTCAGAACGTGTGGCCCGATCTCTAAGTAGTCCGTAGCACTACGCGGCGAGCGGGCCGCCGTGCTTTGGAAATTAGAGATCGTAAGGCGAGCTATGCCTGGGAAACAGAGTGCTCCCCAGTGGGCCTAGGTGTGGACTCAGCGCACTGCATCTCGCGCGCGCCGGCAAGATCGACAACAAAGCGTCGTACAATGCCTGCGCGGGGATGTGCTATGCAGTCCCGGCCGTGTCGTGGGAGCAATATGCGCTCTTTTGCGACAGGGCCTTGGCGTCCGCGCGTGCGATGATGCACTCGGTAGGACGAATGCGCGTTATCGTCGTCGGAGCAGGATGCTCCCCGACGAGGCGCAAGGGGCTCCTTGGCGAAACGCAAACTTGGCCACAAAGGCCGTTTGTCGTCTGCACGTGGAGATACATTGGCCGCAGGCTAACGTCGTCCGAGCAAAAGGTGTTCTCGTTTCCGACGTAGCGAGCGTATGGCTCTGCTCCAGGTTCAAATCGTACGTCAATTTCGCGGGCTCGGGATCGCCACTACGTTGAGTCGTACAGAACACAGGAGATGCTGGCGCGGGTCGGGCAATAATTGCCTCGGTTCGCGGGCAGCGGTGAGCGGCGGGAGCACGTGACGACGAAAAGCGTCGTGCTCCCAAAAGCCATGCTGGCGCGGGTTGGGCGATAACTGCCTCGATCCGCGGACAGCGGTGAGCGGCGGGAGCACGTTACGCCGAAGCGTCATGCTCAGAAGCCGAACCGCTCACCTCACTGTAAATCGCACAGGGACTAAGGCCAAGGGCCTGCTCCGTCGCGCAGTGTCGATACCGTGTTGGGCGCCAATGTGGGCATAATAGGGTCTAGCTACGGGACAACAAACGACCCCGGCTAGCCTCGTTAGAGACGTTGAGCGACGATGTCAGCTCGACAGTCCCTTGTGGGCCTAAGTGGGGTTCAGGGTGTTCCCCCTTCGCCCGGAAATGACCCATCCAAAATGCCCCAGAGAGGTACGCGGCGTCCACAAGGGAGACGCCGCGACGGGTTCGACTCACCGACACCGGCGACGACAGGCTCCAAGGGGCCGGGACGAACCAGATGGTTTATTGGCCCAGTTGTACAGTGCATAATAACGCCAAGACCGGGTTAAGAACTACACTGTACCGACGCGCGTCCGATCAGGGCCAAACAGCGCCCGACCGGCCGGCGCGGCGGGGAGGAGACGAGCCAGCCGGGGGCAAGGAGCACCCCGGTATCCGACTCCCATCTCCTGGACGTGGGCGGCGAGGGTGCGATACGAGCCGCGACCCCTCGCGTTCCCTATACCCTATCCTCCATCTCCTCTCTGAGTCCCTGGAGCCAGAGAGACATCCAGAGAGCTAGCGAGAGAACCGACCGAGACCCGAGAGCAGAGAGCCCGCGAAACGGGCGCGTCCGGTTTTAAGGCGCGAAGGAGAGGAGGCAGGTTCCCGGGCGAGGAGGAGTTAGTTAGTTGAAGCTTTTATTTGAAAGGAAGGCCATAGCCAATGAGGGGGTGGTTGGGGTTGGGATGGGAAGGGGGGTATATAGAATATGATCTTAGTTCGCACTTCGCACTTCACAGTTCACACTTAGTTCACATTCAGCTCACATTTCACACTTAATTCACATTTCAAACTTATTCACACTTCACAGTTTTTGAGTCAGTGTGACGGGTTAGGCGTCGTCCTGCTAGACGACTCGCGCCAGACCACTAGCAAGCTCCGAAAGAAGCTCACCGCGGTCTATGTTGTCTGATATATCAGGGAAGGTAAACGGAGCGTGACGGGATAGAAGCTGAGTTCGATGCTTTTGGAAGTATACGCATGACCAAATTAGATGGTGTAAATCAGATTTGACGCCCATATTGCAATAAGGGCAATGTTCCCGTCCTTCAGGTCTGCGGGTCCATTTCTGAATTATATGTGGAGTATACGCAGCGTCAGCACAAAACTTATTTATGAACACTTCAGCCGCTCTTGGTTGCGTGCCGACATTGAACAAGTAACCTGTGGGGGAGGCCATCCGTTGTTCCTGTTGTCGTGCCTTCTTAAGTCGGAGCAGGAGAAGAGCCGGGGGCGTGGAAGAGGACAACGAGGAGTTCGGTGGAGAGGAACGAGCGATGCTCTCCTGCGCTGCCTCGTGGGCAGCCCGATTTCCTGTGTTCGTGTCTTCATGGCCCGGCGTCCAGTCAATTCGGCCTTGTACACCCTGTCCTCTGAGGAGTTCCATTTGCAGCAAAATAGAGTTCACTATTGGGTTGGATGAGAAAGGCTTCCGGAGTTCTTGTACAGCCTCAAACGAATCTGTGAGGATACGCACGTGTCCAGGGGGCCGGGTGTCGAGATCGTAGCATAGATGACTAAGTGCATTATTTATAGCGTGCAATTCACCTTCCAGACTTGTGGCATTATTATAGTGGAGTGTAGAGCTGCCATTTAAAGATGTTTGTTCCGGGCATATCCATGCGGTGCCAACAGTACTCGATGTAATGCTTGCATCTGTGAAAATGTCAACTTCCCCTTTGAGTTTGGTGTCCTGTAGGTGCCGAATTCGCCGTTTTCTTGCATGGCACTTGGTTTGTGGTATCGCTCTGGAACTGTGTCCTAGGACATTGTCTGTGAACGTCCAAGGTGCCAACACAGTCGGCAGAGGCACTTCCGGGGGAGGCCTCTGGGCGTCCCATGCCATAAGTTCAATGCCCTGTCTTGTGAGGCTGCGTTTAGCCTCAGCCTGACATCGCGTACCGTGCATAATAGTGTCTATTGGAGGGATGGGGACAGCACGCTCGAGGGCGTCGATTTGGGTGTGTTTTGGAAGGCCGGTAATTGCTCTCAGAGTAGCTCTATGTAGAGCACGGAGAGTTTTAAGGTTTGTCTTGTTAAGTTCATAAATGGGAGCGCCATATGTCATTGTGCCAACCGCGACAGCTCGAGCCATGGAGAGGCATGCACGTTGATTTGCTCCGCCGTACTTATTGGACAAACGAACAATTAGTGCGAGCATCTGTTTCCATTTTTGTCTTAATTCCTCAAAAATCGGCCGGTTCAGCTCTGTGGCTCACTGCCCGGATGGGCACCAAATACATACTACAACAAGAGGGGAGTCCCACAGGGATCTGTACTGGGCCCCGTACTTTTTAACATAGTTATGGCCCAGCTCGCAAAGGCATTGGAGAAAGAAACGTCAACTCGGTTCGCAATATACGCCGACGATATTACTATTTGGACCGAAGGCAGTGACTACCACACTAAGCAGGACATGATTACAGAACTACAAGCTGCGGTGAACACACTCGAGGATGTTTTACCCAATCTAGGCCTTGAACTAGCCCCGGAGAAAACCGAGCTTCTGGTTGTGACAAACTCCAAAGCAAACGCGCACACGGAGGATGCCATTCTGCATATCGGCGGAAGGGTCATAGAGGCAGCGAGAGGATCAGTTCGAGGAGGAGCGACAGCGGCGGCGGGACAGTCGGTGCCCGCCGGCGCGTCGGCCCGCGAGGTTGACGTCACGTGCGCGGGAAAGCGCGCTCGTTCGAACATCGCGCTCGCGGGAGGAGGAGAGGGGATCAAGCGGATCCCCACAACGCGCATAAAATAACGAGTGCATGGTTGGAATGTAGGCTTCAAAGAAGCTCCCAGAAGGTCGCCTCTATGCACTGCCTGTAATGTTAACAAATCTAACAGGCTGCACCGAGGCAGCATTGTCGGCTGGTAGTGGCAACGTTTATGGTAAGTGAGAGAGTGACAATGCGCCACCCTGGCCTTCGTCTGCGCACCTCGACTACTTTGGTTGTCACCTGGACGGCTCCGAACACGAACACCACGCCCCACGGGATCTGACACAGGCACTGGCGTACCGATAGCGGCGTCTTGGGGAACATCGAGGTCAGCGCGCTCACCAGCAGAGCCGTCCACGTCAGCAGGGTCAGTAGCGTCAGCCTGCGTTGCGCCGTCGAGTTGGCAAGGTCTGAGATAGCGTGCTAAGAGGGTTCACTAAGCGGGATCAACTTAAATTGAGGACGACTCAGCGAGCAATGGAACGGAGGATGATAGGTGTAACATTAAGGGACAAGAAGAGAGCAGAGTGGGTCAGGAAACAAGCGCGTGTTAAGGACATACTAGCAGAAATTTAGAAGAAATGGACGTGGGCAGGGTATAACCGTTGGTCATTAAGGGTAACGGAGTGGATCCCTAGAGAAGGCAAGTGGGGCAGAGGGCGACAGAAAGTTAGATGGGCAGATGAGATCAAGAAGTTTGCTGGGATAAATTGGTCGTATAGTTAGCACAGGACCGGGATAATTGGAGATTAATGGGAGAGGCCTTTGCCCTGCAGCGGGCGTAGATAGGCTGGTGATGATGATGAGGTAGCGTGCAGCACGCTCCACAGTTGACGCGCAACATGACAGATACCTCCGTGCATCCACCTCTGAGGACCACTTAGAGGCCGCGCCCCGCAGCTCCGATCTGGACCTTGAGGTCGGGTAAATGACAGGGCTGTGGAGGTCCCCGGTGAGCAGAAGATTCCACCGGCTACAAGCGCGACCTCAATGGCATTGATCAGATTAAAGTTCTCTCTCTCTCTCTCTCTCTCTCTCTCTCTCTCTCTCTCTCTCTCTCTCTCTCTCTCTCTCTCTCTCTCTCTCTCTCTCTCTCTCTCTCTCTCTCTCTCTCTCTCTCTCTCTCTCTCTCAGCGCTGCAGCAGTTTGACCGAATCAAGTGCGGTAGTATAAGTGGATCGACGATTTATTCATGCCAAAGGCAGTGTTGCCGATTATGCCAGTCTGCCTTTATCAGTTCAATTTCACCGTTAAATTTTGGTGGTTTTGTGAGTCGAAGCTACACGGCTACAAGGCACAAGGCACACGGCTACAAGCTACAAGGCACGCCGCTGTGCATTGCTGCGGATTAATTTATACTCCCTGGGGATCCTTAGCGTGCACGGATATCCCGATATACGGGTACATTTTTTCCGCCTCCATCAAGAAAAATGACCACAACGGAACAGAATCGAAACCGCGTCTATGGGGCCGGCAGCACAAGCCTATATGGGTTGTTAATAATATCACCAATGTTTGGATTGCTATCCTGTGAAGTTTTTGGGCAGCGTCTGGAACCCCGCGCGGGGCACGAGATTTAGCCCGGCTCCAGCAACGGCTCCTGCCCCGCGTGACGTCATATATACGTCATAGTGACGTCATATTAACAGCAATTGTTATTAGTTTGCGTAGTAGAATACAAAAAGCACATTTTTTTTACATTTTAATAAAAAATTAGGAAGCCACTCATTTGCTAGAAGTTTTATAAAAGAATTCTTTTGTTCGTTCTTGCGGAAGCCGCCGATGCTGCCGCTGCTGGCGGTATGGCACCGGTATGGCGTATCCGAAAGTGCCGAAAGCCCTGAATGCCTGAATTTCTTGGGTCGACAAACGTAGATGAAGCAGAGTTGATAGAGTTAGAAGCACTATCAGAATGTGCGAGAACGTTGCCGTATGCGGGCACCAAGCCAGCCTTTCCACACGGTAGCGAAATCCTCTCGAGTAATGCTGACCTGTGACCGCCTGCTGTATGCCGATGGTACCTGCGTTAGATCTACGACATCGCGCAGCCGAGTGGCCCCGTTCGAACAACCCACGTCCCACGCAAGAAAAGACACCGTCCGAGCGTGATTATGTGAGCCTGCTGCGGCATGTCCGCGCGGCGGCATCTGCTATCAACAGTTTGCACCACGGCAAGTTCAGAATGCTTAAATCGGTGGCCTGAAATCGCGGTGTGTTTTCAAAATGACAGCAGCGCGGAACTTACAGTGCTCAGGACGTAGGCTGGACGCGGCCACTGATATTTTACTGGTCGCATGTGCGCATTAGAAGTGCAAACCACGGATAGCTAGAAAAGGTAATCATTGGTGTTCCCACACATGTACCGCGTACAACCCAGCACAGTAGTTTCCCCTTTAAGGAGATTAGCAAAGAAGACCCGAAAATCTGCAGTTTGTCGCGTTTTTTGTATGTATTTTCGAGTGGACTGAATTGTGGCTTAGAATTGTTTACCCGAAATAAGTTTTGTGCGCGGAAAAGTCTGGTGATCATGGGCTTCTTGCATCATAAATGCATGGTATTCAGCGCTTGAAAAGATTTTTCAGAAGAAATTATTGCAGCTGTAGTGGTGAGCCATTTCACTACAGTAAAATGTGGCAGAAATACATCTGCGATACAAAGTATGTGAAAGAGTGAGAACATTGGCAGTCTCGTATCCCGTGGCCCAGATTGTGGCTTGGTAGTTTCCATCATGCATTCAGCTCCTCACATTGGCACACACATGATGCTACGACAAATTAGGAACTGGGTCCTCCAAAAGGTACACTAGCTAGGCGCTTCATGCCATAGCTGCTGCATTGGCATAACCTCCACGTCTCTGTATATGTGTCAGTATATGCTATGTTGGCCATATTTTACCGAGTCCCCTCATGCAAAGGACTTAATTGCCATATTTTACCGAGTCCCCTCATGCAAAGGACTTAATTCAGGACACCCAGCCGATAGGGTCAGAGAAGCTGTATAGACGGTAACAGGAAGGGTATACACTTGGCCAACCATCATGTCTCCATCATATGAAAACCCATGGGTTCTATGTAGGCTCAATAGTCTACGTCAAAGAGAATCTTAAAGGAGTACTGACACGAAATTTCAAAGCTGAGATAACTATGTAAAACGCTTCCTTTTTATCAGGAGATATCTCCCAGCAAGTTTCAACAGCAACCGTTCAGCGAAACATATTTAAAAGCCATTTTAATCTTCGCCCGCACGAGAAAGCCCAGAGCGGGCCGACGTGACATCATCTGCTACGTGCCCCAAACTGCCGACGTCGGGGCTCCCGTGACGAAGCCGACGCGCTGGCTGTGGTTGGCGCGCGCTGCTCGGGCGTGTGTACACGTCATGGTTTTGGGACTGACGTCATGCTGCCCGGGCCTGTGGGGACGGCGAAAACCTCGGCCGGTCTGGGCGCGCGCGTGCGCTCGCTCGCGCGCGCTTCCAGAGAGGCAGCGATACGGCAAGAATGGTGACGTCATGTTATACATGCTGTCATGGCGGCCGCTCGGGGTTTTTCAGTCGAAACCGAAACTGGCACGAATAAACGACGCCGTAAATGAATGTTTACACTGCGCTCGACCGTCTAATCTGTCATTGTATGATTAGTGGGCTGGTAGGCACGCATAGCAGCGAAAAAAACGTAACATACAAATTTCGTGTCAGTACTCCTTTAAGATGTGCCTGGAACGTGAAAGCCTCAGCGGATTGTTTGTGTCCATGGGTATATGCAGCGAACACACTGCAAATGTAATTGATAGGCAAAGGTCAAGGCTGTAATGGTGGGAGTTTAACCAAAAGAAATGGTGAAAAACATCCCAATTTCAAACTGCATTGGTGTAATATGGGCACGAGTGACATCATAAGGACGTGCACTGTAAATGCAGTTATCTGTGTTAACTGTACGTTACCACTCAAGTGATACGATCAAACGGAATGGAGGCCCCACTGCAATTGCCCAGTTATGCTTTTTTTACGGTGGGTTCGGTTGGTGGCTGTCAATTGCACAAACAAGATTCTGTGATGTCATGGAGAAATAGCTGGAAAATGTGTATGGAACTTCCACTGCTCTACACATTTTCTGTACTATCTTATTTGTTTGAAGTTTACAATAAAATTGATGTCATTTGTTTTTTGGGCAAAGAAGTCTTTTTCATGAACGAACCTTGTATTTTTTCTTCGTAGCCTCTGCAACAGCCTGCCTACTGTGCCCCTAAGCAGTGGTCACTAAACAAATGCCCACTTGCCAGCCAGATACTGGCCAGCTAGACTGGTGTCAACAAAAAAGGAATCTTTCTTGGCTTCTCTGCAGAGCTTTGCACTCAAGCAAAAAGATCACTTGGTTGTTTGGCTTTCCTGCAGGACTGTAGTGTAGTGCTAGAAGTCATCACTTGCTTATTTGGCACTTTTTCTGTGTATTGTGCCAAGAAACCCTTGCGTTTTATTTGGAAAAGGAACTTCACACCACAGACCGTGCAGAGAAAGTAGAGCTACTGACTTTTTTCACAGCCACGGAAGTTTGGTAGAATCACTTGTCATTGACAAACACCACGTTTGCTTTCTGTCTGAAGGTGTGAATCTGGGAGAGTTGATTTATATTTTGGGGAAAAATACAGCGACAATAACAGTACTGAAGTACAAGGAAAGGTGCTGTGATGAACAGTGTCCATGTGTTCGCAGCTTTTTTGTCCAGTTTCTTTCCCGTTTTTTTTCATGGACTTGCTACAGTGCCTGATCAAGCCTGTTTTTGTGTAACAAAAATGTCAACAGCGAAGCACTTATCAATGCTCACATGCTGCCCGTTGACACCAAAGCAGAAGTACGTTCATTGGAGTCATTTTATTGTTGAAGCCTTCCAGGATACTTACAGCTTTCAGCTGTACTGCAATATTCACAAACAACAATAAAGACATTCACGTCCACATAGGTGTCCTTGGCTCCAGTTCCTGCACAAGGTATTAAGTACTCTCGGGAGAGGGTAATGTCAAGCTGTACAAGAGCCATTCCCTCGTAGATGTGTTCCATAAATTGTTTTTTAGGCTTGTTAGCTTAAAAAATAGTTTCAGTGCCCCCTTTTTTTTTCAAGCTAATTACCACCACCAGAGAATGTGCTTTCTAGCAGTTGGGCTCTGCTGGGTATGCATCGTTGCAAACAAAATATGGGACACTGTATTATGGCCCTTACGACTAAGCATAGTCACTTAAGCAATTAGCCGAAACAGTTTTTTACACAGCACAGAGTCAAAAAGCAAAAGAACATGAAATATCTCCTTGCAATTAGAAACTTTTACTGTTCACCCCCTCCCCAAAACACAGAGCAGACAATTAAAAGCTGTGAACACAAGTATTTACGTCAAGTTGAATTCCACAGGGTGCTCCGGATGGGTACATTGATGTCACAGTCAATCAGAATTCGTGAATCCACTGTAAGCCTTCGAGAGAAGCTCTCACCATTACTGGCCATCCAACTGAGTGGGCATGAAAGTATAGAACATTGTTGGTTATGTTGACTTCCAAGCCAAACACGAGTAAACAAAAAACTAGCGTACCAAAATACATAATCAGAACAGATGCAGGATGACGTTTTGTTGGCTAACCGGGTTGAAGAAGGCAGAAGGCACTGGGGCAAAGGTTAGGGAAATAAAATCCATGCGGTAATTGTGAACGAAGTTATGAGACGCGGCCAGACGATCAGCTGGTAACCCTATGTAGAAAATTTCAACGTAGACAAAACATTGTTTCCTGTGCATTCAATAATAGCTGCCTAGAGATTGCTTAGAATTCGCAGCTCATTTGAAGTCTTGCATATCATGAAAGCACAATAGTATTATTCGAAGGAACAAATTCGAAAAACATAGATGAACAACAAGTCACTTGTTTACCTTGAGCACACCAAACTTGAAAGCACTATTTAACACAAGTGTCAAGCTTGGCACAAACGGCTATCTTATCGGCTTGACTTCTCCCGAACTTGCACATTTGGAGCTTGAGCCACCTTGCACAAGAAGCCAGCCAGTGGGCGGTTGGTTTCAGCGATAGCTGAGTACCTATGCTGCCCATGGACGGGCGGCTGCTGGGCTCTCCCATTCACCAGCCCACCCACGAAAGTGGAGCTGCGCTCCCTGCATGCAGCGTGCACGGATCGTTTCCGCGGGGTAGTAAGGTTTCTCGCAGTACCCCGCGAGAAAAATTGCAGAACAGGCTACATGCCAGGACGGATTGCGTTCGACGATGCCCTGCGTTACCTGACGATACTTGATTCGTGCACACTGACGCCGCTGACACTGCGTCGCTCGCGCTATCACGTCATCAAAGTCAGCTACCTCGTTAGCCACGGCGCAAAGCGCTGGAAAACTGATCCGCACGTTTTACGCCAGAATCAAAATACAAGGCTTGGAATGCAAGTAGCGATCGGAACAAGTAGACAACGAATGCAGGAGCATAAAGCCGATGGCACGCGAACTCCAAGACAATATGAAGCTAGCAACATATTTAACGGCAACAAAAGGAGCACGGAAAAAAGCAGGGCGAAGCAGCTTGCCAAAATAGGATGCGTTAGGCTTACCAAGACTAGCAGCAGCAAGTTCACGAAAAATACTCAATAAATCATTTCAAACAACCCTCCGAACAAGAAAAAAGCGCCGCGAGGCAGCCGCTGTGCAAGGCGATAACACAGAACAAGGAGGATAAGGACGTAACGTTGCGCAGGCTTGCGGTTGGAGCCAAGGCCGGAATCCCACATGGCGCACACACGCCGTCAAAAACGTCTTCAAATGCATGGAGGAAGAAAAAGTTAGGAGACGGCGCCGCCAGAGAAACGTGAAGCCTATACATAAAAAGTAAAATCGAAGTCGGCCCAGGCGTCACTGCACCACGTGACCCTACCGCGCCACCGCTGTATGGGCCGCCGCGCAGTCTTCAATTTCGTCTGCTCGAAACTGCTCTGCGGCCCGTTGTCACGAAACCTGCTATATGTTGGTGTTTTTTCCACGGCTTTTGTCTTCCGCACGTACGCGGCACTCCTGCCCGCACGCGGGCATGAGATCGCCGAGCAGACAAATGCAGGAAGGACGGGGAAAAGCTACCGCCAACGAAACACGAGAGATGCGCCGGAGTCGGAGACCGCCGCCGCCGCCGCCGGCCCACCCGACCATAGAGGTCACGTGCTGGGCCGACTGCGGCGGCTTGAGAAAGGGAAACGGCGGAGGGAGCGGCTTCAACGGAGCTGGGCTTGCGAAAGCTAGCTGCGTGACGTCATGTCGTCTCCGAACTTTTTCTTCCTCCGTGTTCAAATGTGCAAAAAAAAAAAAATAGTGACGTCACAGGAAGTCACGTGACTAGTTTAGTTTGACGTCACTTCTGCGGGGCAGGAGCCACCGCGAGGGGGCTAGATCTCGTACCCCGCGCGGGGCACGAGACTTACCCGAAGTTTTTGTGACGTTGTGTTTCCGCTTTCGTTTTAGCTTATAGCGTCCTCGATAAACACGCACCGGTGTTGCCCCCAAAACCGGCGCGGTGCACAGT
>NW_027526203.1:226246582-226305595 GCF_048455015.1 Haemaphysalis longicornis | reverse complement strand
CGGATGCCCAGACCTGCACATTTTTCGTCTGCTTCTGCACCTCCTCGGCAGGAGGCACCTCGGCAGGAGCCATGAACCCGTCCTGCACCCGTCGGCACCACCGGTGAATCGAACGGCGCGGTTCAGGTGCCGCGAGCTGCACCGCTGGAACGGACGGCGAAGTGCGGCACCGCCTGAACTGGTTCACGCGGTGCAGGTGAAACGAATAGACCCTATGTATAGGCTTCACGTTTCTCCGGCGGCGCCGTCTCCAAACTTTTTCTTCCTCCATGCCCGAACGCCCACTTCGGCGTTGTCCCTAGGCGCTCAAAAACAAATCAAGTGACGTCACGTTTTGATCACGTGACCCAAGGATTTCTTTTCTCCTTTTAGCCGCTTCGGTCCCTAGGCGCCAAAAACAAGTCCAGTGACGTCACGTTTTGATCACGCGACCCAAGGATTTCTTTCCTTCTTTTTGCTCCGCTCGCGCAGTTCGCGCGGGAAGCGGTAAAAACGAGCGGGAGCGTCCGCAGCAGACGCCAGCCGCCACCATGGAGAGCCGTCGTAGCAGGGTAAGACCGCATTCATTTACCAAATTTGACCTGCGAGAATTTGCGCCTAGCTAGAGAACGATGCAGGAAAATTTGATTATTCGCACGCAGCAAAGAACTTGAGTAGCCAGTGATGCCTGCTGCTTTTTGCTGCTGCTGTCTGATATTTTCTTTTGGCGCGGTTTCACAAGGGGTTTTTCAGCGTTTCCTATCTCGTTGCCTCTTTCATCTCGCAGCCGCCCGCACGTTCCTGCGTGAGCCCCGATACAACAAGTAGCCACGAAAAGATCGATTACTGGCGACGACTTATGCACTCGTCGCGGGAAAAGTACGTACACGTTCATATTGGCGCGAAGACGATCTCGGATTCTTCACGGCAACTTTACGACTAACTGTGATGTTCGGTGCATTTGTCTCCCTCATTACGCTAGGCAAACGTATACTGATATTTATGCAAGTTGTTAGGCGCAACATAAGTAATTACTACTTTTTCGTTACAGAGCACGCTACTGGAGCGTGAGCAACAAAATGAAAACCTTCATACGCCTTACCCCGCACCGCAAGGGAAAGGCCAAGACTAAGGTAATAAACATCGTTTTGCATTTATTTCGCACATGCATGCTTGGTCAATCAAGTGAGAAAGTATACTTTTTACGAACTGAAGCGTTTCAATATATAACACATTTTTAATGGATAGAATATTGAACGCACAAAGGTAATGCGTTAATATGATTTCGTTAAAATCGTCTGCGAGTTCCCAGTTGGTTTTTTTTGCTGGAGAGATCGATATTTAGTAGTGGAAATTATGTAAAAAGTCATGGTGGCAGTAAGGTATAGTTAGCTATCATAGCAGGCAGGTAAAATGAAGGTTTCACAACAGCAGTAGTAATCGTAGTAATGACAATGTGTAGTCCAAGTCTTGAAAGGCCTAATGAAAGGGCATCAATACCCTTCATTCCGATGTAAATTATGAATTCACTTACTGAGGTGACGCATATTCCACAGATAGCTTATTTATTAACCCGAGCTTGGTGGCAGCATATGTGTTGATTATTTTTCCTTCAGCAGTTGCTGAAAACAAAGGTGTTTCTTCCTGCACGCTCCTGCAACCAGGGGGCAGCTCAAGTAATAAAGATCCCAGAAACTGTATTTTTGGGAATGACCAGTCAGTTTATTGTGCAACCGTCAATCCACCATTTCGATGCTTGACATGACCTCAGCTATGCCCATGTGTTGGCAACACCCCATTCGCTTCCAAAGTTCCTCCTCGGATCACGAAAGATTAGCTGCATCCACAAAACATAGCATTTCCCTGGTTCCGATCCCAGCAGTGAGCTCATATCAATTGAGTCAACTTGGGGCTTTAAAAGAGAGCCAGCACGCCAGTTGTGGCACGGAGGAAGCGACGTCTTTGAAGCATTCACAAAAGCTCCGGGCACAGTGACCACAAAGTAGTCTCCTAAAAGCACACTTCTTTCTGGTTGATCCCCAGTGGTCAGCAAATACCTTTGAAATTCGTCCAAATATTTTACCAAGTTCAGTTAGTCTCACGTTGGTGGAGTGGAGGATAAGCGTCGCTTTAATTTATCGGTTTACATAGCCTAAGAGTCCCGCCGACACATGGGTGATATTTTGGACACTTAAAAATCTTTAAAAGGCCACTACAAAAGAAGCGTGGCCAGGCGGGCACAAAGTAGCATGTTACAACACAAAAAAGACAACAAGGAAATGAACCCCGCCAGCATACAGCGCAGTAAGTGAACACAGAAGGATGCAGTTGTTGCTAGTCACAAAAGTGTGCACTGCTAGTTTACACCCTGTACAGGATTGGACCCAATTGCTTTTCCAAGGAAAACAATAAAATGCATGCGTGTTGAGTGGAGATTATATTGTCTCGTGTTCAAGCTATTCTAAAAGGTAAGTGACGATGTTCATGGGTAATGCATAGCAAAAATCTCTGCATCACTCTGACTTCTGTACTTCGGTGTTCATTCGTCAGAATGAATTAAGGTCGACCTCTTATCTAACCACAGCAACTAGCGATAAGACCGCTTTCTTGCATACTGCACTGGATGTGGAGAAAAAAGGGGAAAAATTGAGGGACACTTTCTTTTCTTGGCATGTGCCAAACCATTTGGGTCAATGTCACAAAGTTTGCTACCAGAACACGCTACTTGGGAACAGATCAGTGCCCCCCCCCCCCCCCCCCCCCCCCGCCAGCTTGCATTTCCACTTGCACTTATCAGTCAAGCTATATGGGATTCCATCTGCTCGTACCAAGTGTTTTCAGGACTAATTTGATGCAAATACGTCAGCATGTTGGAATATTGTTCCTCACGGCATTGTTGACATGCCTGATGCTGTTTTACTTAAGGTGGTTGTCACTAATTTTATTCATAACTAACCTTAGTTCATATTTTGTATCAGGTGACATTACCAGATTGCAATTTTCATGTAGCTGTATTTTTTAATGTGTGTAATACATGTACCCACTCGCCTCTTTAATGCCCTCGAGCTTTGGGAGTAGTTACATAAATAAATGAAAATTTACTTTGCAAGTTTTCGGCGGCAGTCAAGCCGTTGTGCTTACTGCTTGGGTTTTTGCTCCGGATCTGACTCTTCCCTTCGCTCTGCCTCTGCGGTGCTGTCTTCTCGCAGACTGCAAAATTCAGGGAGGCGTTCAGCTACCTTGTGTACCTGGAACGGTTCATCCAGGCGGAGTGTGCCGCCCAGAAGATTCCTCTGCCCCCAATGTGCGACCGACTCACAAAGGGGCTGCGTGAGCACCCGTGGGGGGAGGAGGAAGAGGGAGAGGAGGTGAGGCCATGCCAGACCTGTCTTTGACCGTAATTCTTCTGGCGTAGTGCGAGGGCGGGTGCTCTTTTCTGTGGTGCAACGTCGGCTTTTATCACCCGGTGGTTCCCAACCCTGCTTTTAATTAAAAAATCAAAGCCCCTTCCTTCAGAGAAAGATGGTTACAACGCGAAGCTTCCTCCCATGCAACATGAGTCAAAGTCAAAGTCCAAAATCCAAAGTTCTTCAAATGTTTGGGGACAGTGCAGTTGGATGGATGTTGGCTTCATAACGCAAGGGACCCGAATTTGATTCCAACCACGAGAAGCCTTTCTTTTTTTTTTTTTTTTTTTAAGGCACTTGATGTGCCTTTGCAAGAACGCCATCCTGCAGTGCGACAACTGAGGCATAGGAATCTTCACTTGAACACCGAATATGTTTAAAGACTGGGTCCCCTCTGTTGTGCTGCTAGAGTTCTCAATCCAGGAATTGTTAAAATTCAACGCATGTGCAGCCTACACAGATGCACTGGCTAGAGCAAACAATGGAAAAACCTTTGACACTAAACATGGCTGCTGAAACTATACTGAGCCGCCAGCACAAGCTTCTGTCTGGAGTCTCTTGTAAGCCGTAATAGCGCCCTCGCACTAGACTGTGGTCACTGGAAGAGAAGTCCACTGTATCAGCCCCAGTCCACAATCAGAATACTACGAGACACTCTTCATTCAACAACTGTTAGAGTGGGATATGCTTGGCATTCTCCCATTGACATCCTGCTGCTTTTTTTTCCCCCCAATTTATAGGGCTAGTGGTTTGATGCCATCAACTTATCTTTCGTCTACACACGTACTTTGAACCTGGCAACCTTTTTCCCCTCCCTTCCTGCAAATGTACAAATTTCAGATAACAGAGACAGAAGCAATGGGGGCCTCCCTCCTGCCTCCTCTTGATGCAAAATTTCTCTCCCTCTACAGGGTGTATCCCCCTCCACGACAATCCTCGACCAGAAAGCATCGGTGCGCAGAAAGGCACGAAGCAAGCCAGCAAAGCAGAGAGCGTCCTGCTCTGCTCGTAATGCCACTCCCAGATCATCCGCACCTCCCCAGCCTCTGCAGGTACTATTTCATCGCTCCTTTGAACTCTTCCGAGTGACACTTTGAACTCCTAATTGGCTAAAAATGCTGCCGATTCAGTTCGCTAAGAATACGCAACACTCTATCCTTGCCTGCGATGGCCCCAGAGAAACAACCACATGCTGTCAGGGGATTGATGCCCTTTGCAATGTGATGAGCTGAGCATGGGTTCGCTCAGAAAAGGTTGCTGAGCATGGGTTCGCATGGGTTTGCCAAACAGAGATTGGACTACAAGGCTCTGCCCCCGAGTGTTTGAGGCTGACATTGCCTCAGCTGTAAGAGGTATGAAGATTTCACATGTCCAGTGCCATACTGTACAAATCTCGGATAGCACATAAGGTTGCTTAGCTTGTGTTGCACATACTTCTGCCCAAAGGTAACTAAGTGCCGTCAGTTGGTCTAAAAGCGATCAAAACACGTTACTAATTCTTTTTTACAGATAGAGACTGAGTGATCACCTCGCTGAAAAAGTAATTGTAAACAAGTAATGTGCCACTTGCAACACATTAGTAAAGGTCTGCTGGCAAGGTAGAATGACGCATTTGCAGCAGTAATAAAGTCAATCCATTAAGACTTTCCCAGTGCGCAATTCCCATGCTATCAGGCACATACCGTATTTTTTATGCCACTCTTTGTGACAAGGTCTGACTATATTATGCCCGACAATTTCTGCCACCACAAATTATTGCAAACTGATTAAAGGCAGCAACGCCAGCACTTTAAAGGGGCAATGAAGACAAGATGTCACTTTGCTCCATTTGGAAGAACTTGCTTTTGGTAACTTGCTCAGCAGCTTGATTCAAGCCACGGAAGACATCTTTTAACTGAGAAAACACGAGAACTGATGTATAATGGTCCGGCAATGAAACAGTTATCCGCATATTGACCACACATTAGCATTCTAGTAACACGATCAAATGAAACTAGGGGATCCCACAACAATCGCCCAGCCACGTGTCTTGGTGGTGGCGTAGGCAGGTGGCCGCCAATCGCACAAACAAGATTTTCCGATGTCTTAGAAAAATTGCCAGAAAGTGGCTGTAAAGTTGTTACTGGTTCATCATTTTTCCTTAATATCCCCATTATTTCTTTGAAGTCAGTGATGAAACTGCTACAATTGTTATCGCGATGGCCGGAACTTGTATTTTGTCTTCACAGCCCCTGTAATTTTCTTATTTGTGGATGAACGAAAGTTTTGTTCATGCTTGCTCAAACTCAGTTTTCCACAGTCCTTGAAAATGCACTCGGCGCAATTTGTAAATGTTAATGTGTAAATGTAAGCCGACTGGATACTCGCACTTTTTCATCCTTTTATAAGCACGGCCAATCTGGGCTCATGTATGTGCGGCCGGATTTTTAGACCGCAGCTCAGTCGTTCATTTCTCAGTACCCAAAAATGAATTTCTCATGCTCGTCCTTTTCACTGTGCACAGGATGAATTGTCTTTAACCGACGATGAAGCCGTCGTGCCGGACTACACCAACCTGGTTCCGCCCAGGCAAGGGACGAGGGAGTGGGAGCTTTACGTGAGTGTCCTGAGCGGCCATTCAAGCTTGCTTGCATGGGGACGTTTCTCCGAAGTGTGGGTATCGTGCAAATTCTAAAATGCCTAGATGAATACCCTGCGGCCATGTCTATTGAAGGTGGCCTGAGTCTAACCCAAGGATGGGGTTTTTCAAAGATCATATGGATTCTGCGGGGGGGGGGGAATGTGATGCACTTACTTGGTACTGGCACACACGCCACTGGGCACATATGCATTAGTGGTGGTTGAACATAACTAGTAATTAGTCAGTCGTACTAAGTTCTCAAGTTAGTTTAATAGCTGTAATGGGCAGTACTACTTAGCGGTAGGTTTGGTACAACTAGATACCAAATGCACAGCAAGATGTATTCCCATGAGAGATCTCCCTAAAAAATTTCAACACATCTAGCTGGGACAATCACAATGGTTTATGCGGAGTGAGGTTTCAGCCCTCTTTACAGTGTGCAATGCCGACAGGGAATCCTGTTCTGAGCATTGCCTGGAGGCTCTAAAGTGGAAACAGGCACTTTTTTCTAGTTGCCGTTCTGTCTCAGCGAAAAACTGGCAACTGAATGAACTTTCAGAGATGCTTATACATATATGAAGCTAACAATAACTCACCGGTGCACTTTGGCTAGACAGAAATGTACAAGCTGGATGTACTTTTATAGGGGTGATAAACACACCACTACCCCTCCAAAGGTATTGCCCAGGACTGTGGTTGGGCTTTTCTGTTGCGGTGCTTCCAATGCCTGTTCTCTTTCTTTATTACCCTAATTTCCACCACCTGGTGCACATGCCTTCTCAAAAAACAGACCCTTGTTGCTTAACCAACGGCTATGTTGCAGTATCAGCTGTTTAGTGGGAATGCCTTGTGCGGTACAAAGACCCGGCTCTCCCCAGTGAGCCTAGTCACCCTCAAGGCTCACCCGAATAAATCTTCCATGCAGCCATTCAATGACCACATGCATTGGCTCAGGATTTAGCATCTAGGACAGACTGCACAATTGTCGAATTCAAAGGCAACCTTCATGCAAGAACAGGCAATCGGAAGCGGAACTTCTTAGTCTCAGCTTGGGATGTCTGCACATTGTGTGGAGAAGCCCAGCTTTGAGTTGTAGGCTGGAATTCGGTGTGATTTGCACAATGGTAGATGCAGGACATTCAAAGGAAAAGGAGTGTGCATTGCTTTACCACTACCATGGTTCCACGGTAGTAGAAACACTATCATGGTACCGCACTGTCATTTTTGGCATCTTTAAGTGACTCCACCAGTTACAGAGACATATAGAGATGAACATGATGTAGGGATGGAGTTAACTTTTTTTATTGTGCCCGGTTCTCCCGCTTTCGGGTTGCCAGTTTACGAGCTCTACCTTTAGGTTTCTTTTTTTTTTTTGCCTGCCCCAAAGCAGTTCAAAGCTGCTTTGAGCAGCGACGAAGCAACTCTTGAACCGGAAGTTGCGTAGTGGGTCACGTGAAGAAGCAGCTCAAAGCTGCTCTGAACTGCCAGCAATCCGCCGCGGCAGGTGCACTGCGGTGACGATTTGTCATCTGCTCGTGTCGGAATCTCGCGCAGGCAGGCGCTCAACAATGCGAAGTTAGAACCCTGATATTTATTGTTCGGTGACAAATTATTACAGTGAATAGTTTTTGAAAACGTCTGTTAAAGTAACCACAAAATTTCCCAGTTGCGTCGCAAACTGTTGTTGACGCAACCAAACGCGCTGTTTCGGCGTGTGCGCGTGGTGCTGTTTTCATGCATATTCCGTTTGCGGCTGAGCACATTTTCTGAGGTATGCACTGGCAGGCCGAAATGAGCTGTTTACCTCACACAGCCGGTGCTTTACCTCCAACTTTGGGTATACTCGACTCCTATGATGACTGCGACGAAACAGTGGCGTACCTCGAGGAGAAATTTGCAATACAGGATGCAAACTGATGCAAAATTCTATCGCATTTGCTTCAGCGAGCGGTCATACACACCTTTAATGACATATTGTTCAAATGTTGCCATTTGAATATACGTACCGGTAGACGCGAAAACCTGGTGCCCTTCGTTAAACACTGGTGCTCCACCTTCGTCAAAGACCGTGGACACACCGGCGTCTTAACGTCAATTGTAATTGCGAACTGTGAAGGAACAGCAGACAATCCCGCCATTCTCTCTTTGAGCAGACGATCAACTGACGCCAAAACATGCGAAAACGCCAACGAGACCCCGAGGGTCCTTTTGCATGCATCATCAGCTCGCCTTTCTGTCGTCTGCTAGCTGCTCCTCCTCAGCTGCGAGAGCAGTTTGGGGCAGCTCTGAGCTGCTTCCTGGTGCAAATGAAGTACGATTCAGCAGCTCCGGAAGTGGTGGGCGGGGCCAATGTAGGGCTGCTCCTGCAAATAAAATACGGAGCAGCTTGGAGCTGCTCAAAGCTGGTTTGAGCAGGCAATAAAAGAGACTACATGACTTGCCCTCTTAGCATGCTTTAATTGACAGCTATGTCAAGAACAATGCTTTCCCACACAATGTGCCACAGGTGAGAAACATTTGCATGCCTTGTCTTATCCTCCCAGCGTAGACAGTTCCAAGACTAAAAGAACAGACAGGGCTGGGTGAAACAGAATTACTATTGCTAATAGTGTAACACCATCGCTAGAAGATGACTGGTTCTTATCTATTCAAAACAGAAGTGATGTGCAAATATTCTGAGGTCCGAGTGGTTTGCAACTAGACTTTTCTATTCAAGTCAACTTCCATAGTTCAAAGCATGTGTGTTTCAAAAGTGACAGGCAATAATAGTAGTGAAAGAACAAGGAAGAAAAGTTGCTTTGCTGCAACCATTGTTCCATCCTCAAATCTCACTGCACCGCATGTAGCCTTGCGTATGCTTTTCTGCAAGGTACGACAGCTGTGCCAGCAAGCCAAGTACGGACAAAGTCCGCATGAAAGAATTGAGAATGACTTTTTGGGAGAAGCAATTGATCACAAAAGAACTAGGGGTGTGCAAATACTCGGATACGAATCGAATAGCAAGGTATCGAATAATTCGATTTGTGAATTGAATATCAGATATTCGGTAAATTCAAATACTTGATGATGATGATATTGTATGCATGTGCCGCCATCTGTCAAGTGCACAGGAAGGCTTTTTTTTTTTCTCTCTCAGTATGGCCGCTCGAGTTCATTGGTTGGGCACTCTTTAGCCGCTGTGTTCACAGTCCTCACTGTGAGCGTGCAGAGGTTGCTTTTAGAAGATTTCCTGCATCGTGTGCGTGATACGCACCACAAACGTATGTAGGCGTACACTGTGCGTATGTGACAGTGAGACCGCGAGACTGGATACGCCGTCGGGCTTGCAAGTGCCGCGATCCACTGCACTCCGTGTACGTTAGTCGTGTGCTAGGCCTCCATTCGCTGGGACGTTAAGGAGCAGCAGCAAGCAGCAGTGGAATAAGGGATTGGTTTTTATGCATACACCGTGTGCGTGGTACGGAATGTGTACGGTGTGATATACTGTGCGTGCGCGACCTGCGAGACTGTATACCGTACGCCATCGGACTTTCAAGCGCCGCGATCAGCCAGGCGTCGGCGCTGCCCTTGTCCGTTTCCTGAAATCTTGCATAGATTTTTAGAGTTGCGACATGGCAGAAAAAAACGAAAAGTGCCATCTGGAAGCACTTCGTAAAGGTGAACCCACAAGAAGCCACTTGCACCAGCTGCAATGCCAAGCTTCGGATGCCTTCAAGCACAACGACCCCACTTGCAAACCACTTGAAGAGTAAGCACCATGGTTTGCACAGTTTGTTTTTGGCGGAAAGTGGGAAACAAAAACGTTTTGCGAGTGCAACACAGTTCACCATCAAAAGCAAATTTGAGCAGCCTAAGGGGCTGCCGTTGTGCCGGAGGGCAGAAATAACGGCTAAAATTGCCTGCATGCTGGTGCTTGACCTGCAGCCGTGCGACTTCGTAGAAAGTCGAGGTTTCAAAGAGCTTATGCACGAAATGGAGCCCCTGTACAAAATACCCTGCCCGACAACCTTTTTGAGAACAGTTGTTCCCGAGCTGTGGAGGGATACTGTGAGGTCCATCAAAGGGATCATTCATTCGGACATTCAAGACAGGATACAATCCCTCTCGTGCACTAGTGACATGTGGACGTCGAGCTCAAATGAGAGCTACACTAGCCTCACCTCCATTATTTGACTTCCAACTTTGAGTTGCAAGCATTTGCTCTGAGCAACACTGCCTGCAACATCTTGGCCCTCCTGCAGGAAATGATGGCAGAATGGGAGCTGCCACTGGACCAGCTGCCAATATACCGTATTTATTCGAAAATAGGTCGAGCACGAATATAGGTCGACCCCCTAAAAATTGAAGTCGCCGAAAAAAAAAATAATATATTCGATTATAGGTCGACCCATACTTTTAAGAAAAAAACTTGAGGAAACTTTTTAAAACTCCCATTTATTTACAACGCGGTCACCTCACTGGTCGGAGCCACACACTGCGTCGTCGTCGGAACTTGCGCCGCATGCGCCGCAGTTCATTACCCACCCCCGCCCCCGACTGGCTTTGAAGGCTGAACGGCCAATCCCGCCTCGCAGCGCTAACTGTTGAGCTTTGGTCTGAATATCTTCGCAGAACACTCTGTGTCCTTTCGCACGCTCCTCTTCCACGTGAAGCCGGAGTTTTTTCTCGAGAGCATCGTGCCTCCCACCACGAAACGCACGACGCAGTCCCCTACAAGCAAAAAGTTCGTCCCGCTGTTTCCGCCATCCCCTGATCAGCTTTTCATTAACGATAACGACTTAGCGGCGCAGTTGTTCAAGTTCTCAGCAAACAGGATCACCCGGCGCTTAAAGTCCGACGTGACATCGCGAAATGCGCACGAGAAAAACGTTGTGTGCGGAAATCACAACGAAGCAAACACAAAGAAAGCGCATGAAATGGAGAACGAGAGATAGTAGAGACAGCGAGCGAAGCAGGCAACGGCATTCCGTTCACGAGGTGGCTACGCTAGGTGGTGAAAGTCACCTTACCTCCACCTCGCGCTAGCCGCTACCCCAGCTTCGAAGTCACCAAGCCAAGCCAATCTGGCTCTCTAGCCAGTACGTAAGCTCGCTGGTGCGGTTCGGCCGCAGGTAATGCACGATAGCCGGCAGTGACTGTGGGTGGTTTTCTTACGCTGATTGTTTTGTTATTTTTTCCTTTATTTTCTTGCCTGTCTTTGTTCTAGATGCTCCGCGCTGCCGCCTCAAATTGAGGAGCGCCGGGCGCGACGGAGAAACAGATCGCTCGGTGCGCTCGCCATTTTTGATCACGACTATAGGTCGAGGTTCTTCGGTCACGATTATAGGTCGACCCTCAATTTTTAAGCACATGTTCGGAAAAAAAAGGTCGACCTATATTCGAATAAATACGGTAAGTGACAACGCACAGAATTACCATGCTGCCCTTAGATCCCTCCTGTGTACGCCCCTGCAGTGTCTGGGCCACACACTGCGAGTGGCTGTTAAGGATTCCAAGTAAATCACTCCTGGAGAAATGCCGGGCATTAGTGGGTCATTACAAGCACAGCGCCAAAGCCACAGCAAGTCTCCAGGATTGTCAGCGCCAGCTGGAACTACCCACACTCAAGCTTATTCAAGATGTAGAGACGAGGTGGAACAGCGAGCATGATATGCTGTCCCGCCTCCTGCAGCTCAAAGCAGCTGTCTGTCTGGAGCTCGCGACATCAGACACCACGATTGCCAGCCTGACACCACAGGAGTGGAGGACTGTAGAGGGGCTCGTGAAGGCCCTTGCACCAGTGGCGTCGGCAACCAAGGACCTCAGCGGGCAAAAGTGTGCCACTTTGTCTGCAGTTATCCCGTTTCTGTATGGAACCGAAATGGTACTCAAAGACTGCATAGCGACAGATGACGTCACATCACGGTTCGCAAAAAAAATGCTTAAAGCCATGACAAGATTTGTTGGCTACAGCGAGCAAAAGGAGTATGTCATGGCCACAGATTGCAACCCAAGATTTAAGAACATTTTTTTGCAGAGAAGCTGCCCAATAGCTGGTACTTATGGAGTTTGCTCAGAGTGAGCTGGAGAGGTCAGCACCAGCATCACCAGCACCTTGCGATTGCCCAGGTCCCTCAGCACCTGTGCTGTCAACAACCGAGCACACCACTGGTATATGGGACCAGATTGAAAAATTGGCCATGTCTGGACAGAAGCAGCTTCATGCGTCCAGTGGGATCGAAGAGTTGCGGCAGTACCTTCGCGAACCAACCTGCGGCAGGAACGACGATCCGCTGGCATATTGGCAAACGAAGTGGGAAGAAGTACCCCAGCGTTGGCACCCTGGCCATGGAATACTTGGGCATTCCTGCCGCTAAGTTCCCAGCGAGAAGCTGTTCTCTACAGCTGGGAATATCGTCGCAGCTCAGCGAGAGAGGCTGGCCCCAGAGCACGTGCAGCAGCTCCTCCTTCTCCATGAGAACTTGTGAGCAGCGGCACAAATAAACATGCATGACTACCGGATATTTGCCCTCTTATTCCATGGTTGTATATGGTGCAGTGACCGCCCTGGTGTGGGCTCTCAGTCATTGCTCCCACATGGTTGAGTGTATTCAAGTAACTTCAAGCATATTTAAGGAAATTCGGCAATGTTCGACATTCGATTCGACATTCGAGTTTTTTTTCCTAATTCGATTCAATATTTGATTCGAGAGCATCTATTCGGCATTTGCACATCCCTAAAAATAACTAAACCCTGCGAATTTCGGAGTAATCGGTAAACGAGCGCTTAAATTTTCACTTGCCGGCTGGGCATTTCCTTTCCAACACAGGCAGAGTTCACTGCTCCAGGCTCAAGCTGAGTGGAAAGCTATTTGTGCAAAAGCTTTAATGAAGTGAAAAGAGGACTGTGTCAACAACTACTGTATCAGTGGTGGCACATGTGAGGCACCAAGAGTTGGTGCACCACGCAGTAAACGTACAACTGTTCTCAGCATTGCTAGAGAACATCAGTTAAGTCCCTTTTTGTAGGTTCTTGTTTGCTGCTTTGCTCATTTTTGGTTTAACCTTTTCTTCGTTGTCATATGAAATTATCTTTTATTACGTACTCGTTTTAACGCATTGCTTTACACATCTTGTGTCAGTCATTTTTATAAGCCCCGGTAAGCTTTTTCTTCATTGATCAGCCAGATGCATGTGTTAGTACAAGACTGCAAACACAGCCCACACCTGTAAAATTGTCTGCATTTCATTTTAGATTTACTGGGGGAAAAAAATAGTTCAGTGCTAAATGTTTCAAAACTATGGTTTGAGCAGAGGCATCACACGCCTCAGCAAAACTAATGCTTAAGTACTCATACAGTTAAACCTCGATGTAACGAAGTTGGTAAAATTCGTACCGTATTTTCACGAATATAACGCGAGTTTTTTTTTTTCGAAATTACGTGCTCCAAAACGCACCTCGCGTTATATTCAGAGTCGAGTTCAGCCACGAGGCGCGCAAGTCTGGAGAAAGGGGAGAAAGCCATCCCAGTTGAAGGAAACGAGGAACGGGAACATCGCGCCAAATAAAAGGAGGAAAACCGAATCTGGAAAGAACTCGTCGCCCTTGTGACACACGAAAAAACGCAAAAACACGGCGCAAGAGGAGCGCGAGGTGCGAGCGGGATGAGGGAGGGGGCGAGAACGAAGGTCACCCGGTTGCCCCTCGCCGCTGCCGCCATGTTGAGGTGGTGTATCGTGTGCTGCACATTGTCAGCGTCGCGCCAAACGGAACTCGAATTTCTTTGTTCCGCGTCTGTTGAAGTGCTGTTTTTCCTCGTCTTCTCGTCTCGAGAGTCGTTCGCGTTTCGTGTGTTACGCGCGCCCACGGACCTCACATGGAGAAGAGGACTCAGTACGACGCATCCTTTAAGAAGAAGGCAATCCTTTTGTCCGAAGATGTCGGCAACTTGTGTGTGGCGCGACACCTCGGAGTGAACGAATCGACGATCCGGGGATGGAGGAAAAACCGCATCAGATCTTCCGTGCCGCGCCTGCTCGGAAGGCCTTCCGTGGACCGAAGAGTGGTCGTTACCCTGATCTAGAAAAGGGACTCGCAGAATTCGTACGGAAACGTCGCGGCCAATTCTTGCCTGTGAATGCGGAAACGATTCAGTTGAAAGCGAGGGAGCTTGCGCGAGAGGCTGGTCTCTCTCGTGACACCTTCAAGGCTAGTCGCTCTTGGGTCCAGAAGTTCATGCGTCGCGCTGGTTTTTCACTTCATCGGAGAACCTCAATATGCCAAAAGCTCCCAGCCAACTATGAACAAAAGCTGATAGCATTCCAACGTCATGTGATTCGCTTACGCACAGTCCGCAAGTACCTGATCGGTCAGATCGGCAATGCGGACGAAACGCCAATCTTTTTGGATATGCCCTCCAACTACGCCGTAGATGTTCGTGGCACGAAGGAGGTGCGCCTCCGTACAACGGGAAACGAGAAGACTCGAGTGACGGCGATGCTGGCGTGCACGGCTGATGGACACAAGCTGCCGCCCTTCCTCATCTTCAAAAGGAAGACAGTCCCGAAGAATGAAATTTTCCCTCCCCGCATGCATATCAGGTGCAACAAGAAGGGTTGGATGGACAGTGCGATGATGCGCGAGTGGCTTCGCGTCGTGTGGGACAACCGCCCGGGTGCGGCGTTAGCGAAGACGTCCATGCTCGTGCTGGATGCCTTCAGGGGACACTTGACTGACGAAGTCAAGAACGCCATCAGGGAGGCCAAGACCGACCTCGTGGTGATTCCCGGAGGCATGACTTCACAACTGCAGCCCCTCGATGTTTGCATTAACAAACCCTTCAAGGATCGCGTGCGAAGAAAGTACGAGGAGTGGCTGGCCGAGAATAACAAGGCGCTCACACCGACGAGACGCGTCAAGCGGGCGTCGATCTCACAAGTCGCCCAGTGGATCGCGAACGCATGGTAGGCTATGCCGCGCTCAATTGTGTCGCGCGCCTTCCTCAAGTGTTGCATCTCCAACAACATTGATGGCACGAACGACGACGCGATCTTCACGGACAGTGACAAGGAGATCAGCAGCGACGACGAGTAGAATAAAAACGAAAAACGTACGTCGACTTTCGGTCTCTTTTCACTTTCTTGTGTTCTCAAGAGTTCGCGTTATAATAGTAATAATATTTTTTTTTTCTTATTTATGCCATCAAAATCTACCCTCGCATTATATTCGTGGTCGCGTTATATTCGTGCAAATACGGTAATTTACTTCGTTACATTGAAATTTCGCTACATTGAAATTCGCGGTTATAATGAAGTGTCATCCCGTGAAGCATTTCCTGAAAAAGAAAACGTGGCGCACATACACGGCCGGCGCACTGTTTCTGTTTCTATCGGTGCTTAATCGTCTATGCGGGCATCAGCGTGATCCGCATGGAGCGTTTTCTTCCCGCAAAAACGCGCCCTGCAAGCCATAGGCGCGCTGACGCAGCCGCGGATCGCGGGTAGCTACAGCGACCGATTCTAACCGCTCGCTGAAACGCAACTCGAGGGGCAAACGAGAGGGGCATGTGAGAAAAAAAGCGGATAACGTGGGCGAAATTTTCACTGTAAAACATCATACGTGCTGCGTACGAGAGCGCCCACCAAATATCCTCCGCGGCGGTAAGCCTTATCGTCTAGCCCACGACCGGCTGGTCTAGCCAGCCGGCATCCCCGAGCGCTTCGAAGCTCCCGCCATAGGGTGCACGCCTCCCCATTGGCGAAACCATGGTGAAACTGGTCAGGCTCCTCCCACTGCCGCGCGCAGCGTGAGTCACTTCCCGCCGCCGGCACGCAATCGCGGATGCCGGTCTGAAAAAAAAAAAAAAACGCATTTCTGATGGAGGCGAAAAGCAAAAACGCCCGTGTGTACGAGATTTCGGCGCACGATAAAGATCCCCAGGTGGTCAAAATTAATCCGGAGCCCTCCACTACGGCGCGCCTCATCGCCTGCGTTGCGTCGGCGCGTTAAACCCCACAATTAATCAAATCAAAAAAACGCACATGCAAAGTTCATAAAGATTCACAAATGCTTGCTGGGACGATGAAACCCAACAAGCTTGAGCGAACTCGAAGTGCAAAGCGGCGGCGGTGGCAACTCCAGAGGCGATTAGGCTTACCACCGCGGAGGATATTTGATAGGCGGTTTCGTAAGCGGCGCGTGTCACGTTTTACAATGAAAATTTCGCTCAGGTTATTCGCTTTTTTTCTCGCATGCCCCTCTCATTTGCCCCTCGAGTTTCATTTCAGCGAGCGGTTAGAAGCGGTCGCTGGAGCTACCCGCATCGCGCAAGTGGTCTCCGCGGCTGCGTCAGCGCGCCTGTGGCTTGCGGGGCGCGTTTTGCGTTTTTGCAGGGAGAAAACGCTGCGTTCGGTTCACGCTGATGCCGATTAAGCCGTAGACGATTGAGCTCCGACAGAAACAATGCGCCAGCCGTGTATGCACGCCACGCAGTTTGCACGCAAGGGGCTTACTCAAAGACTCCGTGGCTGGCTGCATCCGCGGCATTGGGCAACCCGTGTCACCGTTCGCGTCTTATTGGGACCCCATTTTGGCGCTTGCTTCTCCCAAAATCTACTTCTACAACTTAAATTTCGTGTGTAGTTTTCCATGAAACTTCGTTACATTGAAATTCCGGCAAACGGGACTTCGTTACACAGGGGGTGAAAATACATGGTGTGCATACACTTGAAGTTACAAAAAATTCCGTGGTTTTTTACATCGAGGGTATCGTTACATTGAAGTTCGTTACATTGAGGTTTAACTGTACCTGCCAGGTTTCCCGAATTTTCCGGGAGACTCCTGAATTTTCATGGTTTTGTACGATTGTACGACCGAAACAAAAATCTCCCGAAAATGCACCCGTCTTCGGCTTACCGTAAAAACCCGCGTATAATACGAGGTTTTTTTTTTCCAAATTTGTGCCTCGTATTATATGAGGATCCCAAAGTTTTCAGACGAAAATTTGCACTTTCGGTTTCGGTTTTAGCGGATGGTGGGCCGTCTTGCGGTGGCGTTAGTTGGCTGCTGCTTCTCTCAGACAGTGCCATTTTGATTGTTTTGACCACGCGAAGGATCGGCACGTTCACCGCAAGTCTATCACGATGTCGGGTGCACGAAGGCAGTATTCAGCGGCAATTAAAAGAAAAGTCCCCGCACGGGGCACCTTGAGCAATCTTGGTGACGGTACTGGCGATACCGCGGACCCCGAGCACCCAAACATAAGCTGGATCCAACCGTGGCGATGTGTTTATAGGTGGAGGGTTAGAAACCACGAACGGTGACCGTCGGAGCCTTGGTCAAGCTCCGTCCGATGGGCTCCATGCCTGTCTACCAGGCAGGGAGCTCCGGGACCTCTTTGACTACCAGGGTAAGGTCAAAGGAGAAAGTACCCCCGTCTCCCTGCTTTTATACTATGCCATGTGGTATCTTCAAAAAACCCCCCCAACCGTGATCAGCCCCCTGAAAGGGGCCGCACCGAAGTATCTTTTCCTTCTTTGCCTTCTATCTCGCTCCCAAAGCCAGATAACTACCCTCGTTTTTTGATCATTGAATCTGTGGACAAATCGAAGCCGGTTTCCTCTCAATCTGTATTTCTTGTTTCTAAATACCTTGAAGGTATCATCGGCAAAACATATGACGCCAAAAAGCTCAGAACTGGTGAAGTGCTAGTTGAAGTTAAAACTCAGCAGCAATCCACAATCCTCCTGAAACAAACCCGCATGGCAGATCTGGAGATCAGGGTCACACCCCACCGCAGCCTCAACAGTTGTCAAGGTGTGATCTCTGAGGCAGATCTCCTAACCGAGACAGACTGATCTGCCCGAAGGCCTAAAAGACCAAGGCGTGACAGTGGTAAGGCGCATCGTCATCAGGAGAGACAACAAAGAAATAGCCACCAAACATCTGATCCTGACTTTCGACCGCTGCACACTGCCCGAGCATGTCAACGCAGGTTTCATCCGTTGTTCTGTCCGGCCGTACATCCCGAACCTGCGGCGCTGTTTCAAGTGCCAGAGGTTCGGGCATGGTACCAATTCCTGCCGAGGCAGAACAACATGTGCCAAATGCGCCCAGCACGATCATCTCTCCGACAACTGCACTGCAACCAACTTCACCTGTCCGAATTGCCAGGGTCCACACGCAGCATACTCTCGCGCTTGTGAAAAGTTTCATCTTGAAAAAAAAATCATTAACCTTAAGATAACCGAAAACATCACCTTCCCAGAGGTGCGAAAGAAATTCGCCTCCTTCCCTCTGGGCAGGTACGCCGACGCAGCTCGCCGGGGGGCGGAGCGGCGTTTGGTTTCGCGAGTCGGACTTCCCGCCCCCGCCCCCCTTGGGTTGCCTATGGCAGCCCAACCCACCTCCGCACCGCTCGCTCACCCAGCAGCGGCTGTGGTGGCAACAACGTCTGTTGGGGATGCCGCTGCATCCACTGCTTCCTCTCCACCGGCCCAAAGCACACGCAAGGGCACGGAGATGGAGACGGAGGCAGTCGCAGCGACCCCCTCCCCCGCCTCACTGCCTGTGCCACCTGTGCTGCTCCCCACGCCTTCGGCACTGGAAGCGCAGGCAAAGAACACCCGAAAGGGTACCACGTCAAGGGGGCCCAGTCCGCTGGGCACCCCCTTGCCTTCAGATGACGACATGGACGTCGAGCCCTTCCGGCTTTCATCGCAACGGAAGGAACGGGCTGCGACGTCCAGGTCAGTAGAGAAGGCAAAAAAGCCCCTCCCAAGAGTGCAAGCCCCGAAAGACCCTACATAAATAATCACACTCCAGTAGCTCTAACACATCATAATGGGAAGAGAAAACATGGTTCAATGGAACTGCAGAGGCCTTCTGAATAATCTTGACGACGTACATGAGATTCTGCATGCCAACCAGCCAAGTTTTAATGTGTGTCCAGGAAACACATCTTAATTCCAAACACACAAATTTCTTGAATAGTTACCTAGTATACAGGAAAGACAGGGATGGCTGCACACACTCTCCTGGCGGTGTGGCCATAATTGCCCGCAAATTCTTAGCATGCCACCCTGTCACCTTGAACACCGTCCTTGAGGCTGTAGCCGTCCGCACAATATTATTTAATAGGTTGATAACGGTATGCTCCATCTACATCTCTCCTGATCTTGCACTTCTGAGCTCTGACTTTGAGGCGCTGGTCGACCAGCTTCCTGAACCATACATCCTAACAGGCGACTTCAATGCACACAATTCTCTTTGGGGCTCTTCTCGCACGGATGCCCGAGGTCGCCTGATAGAGAAGTTTTTTACATCCTCTGGAGCATGCCTTTTCAACAAGAAACAGCCTACATACCATAACATAGGACACAATACATACTCAAATCTTGACTTGGCTATTGGTTCGGCAATTCTCTTTCCATGTCTTGAGTGGGGTGTGGGCACTGACCCATATGGCAGTGACCACTTCCCCACCTCACTAACATATATAGGTAAAGGCCCATGCAGTCCATCTTCCCACAACAGGTTCAACGAAGCAAGAGCTAACTGGAATACATTTACTGAGACATCCAAACTACACCACACATCCATAGGACACCTACACGTTGAAAAAGCTACCCAACTGTTCACGGCGCACATCCTCGACGCCGCCAAAAAGTCCATTCCCCACGCCTCTGGTACCCCGCGCAACCAGAGGAGGCCGTGGTGGAATGAGGACTGTAGGCGGGCGCGAGAGGCCCAGAACAAGGCGTGGGGTATCCTCTGTCGGTACCCCACGTCGGGTAACCTTATTTTGTTCAAACGGCCAAGGCGTTAGGAAAACGTGTGCGCCGTGAGGCAAAACGAGAGAGTTGGCACCACCTTCCTCACTTCCATCAACTCATACGCTGACACACACAAAGTCTGGACACGAATACGAAAACTAAAAGGACAACAGACACACAGCCTGCCCCTGGTTAGTACAACAGGGGACACACTGGAAGACCAGGCTAACACACTTGCACAACACTTCGAACACGTGTCCAGTTCGGCACACTACACAAACACTTTCATGAAACACAAAACATCTGCGGAAAAGAAGTCCCTGCAAGATTACAACAAGTCGCACACTTCTTACAATTCTCCTTTTTCAATTCAGGAGCTGAAGGCAGCCCTGACAACAGGTAAGCCTTCAGCTCCAGGTGCAGACAAAATCACATACACTATGATACAACATCTACACTCAGACACCCTTGAAACACTTCTACATCTATTCAATAACATATGTCTTTCGGGGCACATTCCTCGCTCTTGGAGGGAGGCCATAGTAGTGGCTTTTCTGAAGGAAGGGAAGGACCCTTCCTCTCCCGCTAGCTATCGGCCCATCGCCCTTACAAGCTGCCTGTGCAAGCTCCTCGAGAAGATGATAAACAGGAGGCTCGTGTACTTTCTTGAGTACAGTGGTCTTCTCGAGAGCTGCCAGGCAGGCTTCAGGGCAGGGCGGTGCACCAACGACCAACTCGTCGCGCTCGAGTCCTATACAAAGGATGCTTTCCTCCACAAACAATATTGTATGACGGTATTCTTTGATCTGGAAAAAGCGTACGATACCTCGTGGCGGTATGGCATCCTAAGCGACCTGAAGTCCTTCGGCATGTCGGGTAACATGATGAACACACTTGCCAGTTACTTGTCTCAAAGAACCTTTCGTGTGCGAGTTGGAACTGCACTCTCTAGGGTTCATGTGCAGGAAAATGGAGTGCCACAAGGTGGAGTTTTAAGTTGCACCCTTTTTATTGTGAAAATGAATTCCCTTAGGAAGGCGCTGCCACCGTCGATTTCCTGTTCAATCTATGTAGACGACGTGAAACTCTCCTTTAAATCCTGTAACTTGTCTGTCTGTGAGCGCCAGGTCCAGCTTGGTATTAACAAGCTAGCTGGCTGGGCAGATAGCAATGGTTTTAAATTTAATCCCCGGAAGTGCACTTGTGTTTTGTTTTCCAAGAGGCGTGGCATCCGGCCAGATCCAGACATTCAACTCAATGGTGTCTCGATTCCTGTCAAAAAGGAACACAAGTTTTTAGGCATAATCTTCGAAGAAAAGCTCACATTTATCCCACACATAAAACAACTAAAACATAAATGCTTAAAGACAATGACTATCCTGAAGGTTCTCTCGCACATTTCTTTTGGCGCTGACAAACAACTACTTTTACGTGTTTTTACCAGCTTGATAGGTTCACGATTGGACTATGGTAGCGTTGTTTATGGGTCAACAAGTAAAACATCCCTCAAAATGCTGGACCCAGTGCTCCATCTCGGGCTCCGCCTGGCGTGTGGCGCCTTCCGCACTAGCCCGGTCGAAAGCCTCTATGTGGAGTGCAACAAATGGAACCTACAACGTCAGCGAGCATACACAGATCTCCTTTATGCCTTTAAAATTTCATCCATGCCACACCATCCTTTTAAATCAGTTTTTCATGATACATCCATGACTGAACTCCTTTTAAATCGACCATCGTTCTCTGCGCCCTTCTCTTACAGAGTTAGAGAGGAAGTGTCAGAGCTTTCTGTCTCCTTTTTAGATACAATCCAAAGTTCTCTAACAGATTTTATAGCACCATGGCATCTCCGCCCTGTATCATGCGACACATCTTTCACACATATAGATAAAAACCGAGCTCCCACATGTGCAATCCTGCAGCACTTCTTGTATTTGCAGCAGAAGTATCAGTGTTCTGAATTTTATACGGACGCCTCTAGAACTGTGTCCTGCGCGGCCCGTGGGCCCGGCCTTAGTGTCACTAGAACTCTTAACAGTAATACAAGTATCTTTACGGCAGAGGCTTATGGCGTATTTCTTGTTGTTAATCATATACTCCAAAGCCACACCCCACAATCCATTATCTATACAGATTCCCTCAGTGTTGTGCGGGCATTGTCATCAACAAAGTCTTCAAAAAATCACGTTGTAAATCTTATCATCAAAGGTATTATGTCGGTGTATGTCCACAAATTTGAACTCGTCCTTTGCTGGGTCCCTGGCCACTGTGGTATAGCCGGGAACGAAGCCGCGGATCGAATGGCCGCTGCTGCTACACTCTCGAATGCAGTAGACATCACCACATTACCCTACACCGACGTGAAACCACACATCAAACAACAACTTCGCAAAACATGGCAAACACATTGGAGTGAACAGACAACAAGTTACATGTAATAAAACCACACTTGGGACCGTACACCTCCGATACACGCAACAGATACATAGAAGTCGCCTTGGCTAGATTACGGATAGGCCATACACATGCAACGCACTCGCACCTGCTCACTGGATCTCCAAGACCTCTGTGCAGCAGGTGCGGAGAGGCCCTATCCGTGATCCACATCCTCATACAATGTAAGGCACTCGACATTACACGACGCAAACACTTCCCACAACTACACACACGACATATTCCACCACACCCGTCATACTTCTTAGGAGACGATGCCATGTTTTCTGTTCAGCGCACGTTTAAGTTCCTATCAGAAGTTCACTTTTTACAACTCATCTCATACCACCCATAGCTTTACCCCTGGTCCTATACACCAGCCACCTTATTTATTTTTTAACCACTCTTGTTCTTCACCCTGGCCTAGAGTTCCTGTATATGCTCCCTACGGGAGCAGAGTTGCGCATAGGTCCGCCATCTTGACCGCCGAGCATCCAAAGCAGCGTGGGAAAGCCAACCATCGGGCTTGAAGGAGTCGTGCGCACCGCGCGAGGGGAGCGCGAGCGCGCCCCGACGTCGCTGCTTTTTTTTTTTTTTTTTTTTTTTTGTAACGCGCGTTTTGCTTTATTATTAGGGGTGTTTTCCTATAACGCATATCCTAATATGGGGAAGATATGGCTGTGCAAAAAGTTTCGAAATGTCCCTCCAGTTCTTAACAAACATATATGTGTTACTATAAATTTAACGAAGACGTGACTTGTTTTGCTCAATAAACCTCCATACTGGTTAGATATCTGGTATAGAATCAGCACACGCGTATATACACACTGGGTTATTTGGAACTCAACCTACAGTTTTTGCAGTCTATAGTGCATGTCGGCAAACTTTCATGCCTTGACAACGTAAAGTGATGTGACCAGGCATCTAACCAGTATGGAGGTTTACTGAGCAAAACGAGTCACGTCTTCGTTAAATTTATAGTAACACATATATGTTAAGACCTGGAGGGATATTTCGGAACATTTCGCACAGCCATCCGATATTCGGATATGCGTTATAGGAAAACTGCACTCAAGAGGAGGAGGAGGAGGAGGAGTAAGGGAAGGAGGGAAAACTTTGTTTAACAATTAAATCGATCTGGTTAGCCTGGGGAGGGGCGAACCATGCAGTGTATAAGGGTATTCAGAAATTGCAGGTCTCTCTCTTGCCACACGGCGTGTTTCAACCCTTCCAGGCGCGACGAACAAATCCTATTCTACTCGGGATGGCGTTCTATGATTTTAAGAAAATTACTTTTACTCTCTTGTCCTGGACTGAGTTCCCGGCCCACTAACCAGATCGATTTAATTGTTAAACAAAGTTTTCCCCTCCTCCCCTTACCCCTCCTCCTCCTCTTGAGCGCAGTTTTCCTACAACGCATATCCGAATATCGGGAAGATGTGGCTGTGCAAAATAGAGCTAGGCGTCAGCTTCTCATCTAAGCATTCGAACAAAAGGAACAGTCAGCTGCTAATAACCGACAACAGCGAAAATGGAAGACCAAAACAAATTCTAGGCCTTCAGGGCTGTCGGCTTGACCGCGTACTGAAGTCGTGCAAAAAAGGTAATCTTCATGTACTAGCGTGTTGCGGGTTGTCGCTCTCGCGCTACGAACTACGAATGCGACATGGCAGCTGCGCAAAATGCACGAAAGACGCCGACAGCAGAGGGCAGCAGCGGCGTTGCAGCCACATCGCCGGCTTCTCTGCGGTGCGTGGATGCTTTTTGTGCACGTGACGGCGAACAGCGAATAGGGTCGTGAGCGGCGAATGGAAATCAAAGGCGCAACTCTGCTCCCGTAGGGAGCATATACAGGAACTCTACCCTGGCCCTTTACACCAGCCGTACTCATAGTTTTTAACTGATTTTATTTCGTGTTCTCTTCTCATCAAATAACTTTCTGTTTGGTGCTCTTTGCCCGTGTCGGCCTTGCGCCAATAAAATCAAATCAAACCAAAAAAAATATTAAAAGAAAAGTTATTTTATGTGCCCAGACCATCAGTAATTGCGCCGCAGGACGGCAGTTCGGCGTCACCAAAGGCAGCATTCGCGGGTGGAGAAAGCAACTGGTGCTTGACTGGATAAAGTCTGTGTGGTGTCGGCGGCCTGGAGCACTGTTGGGGGTTCCCGTCAGTGCTCGTGTTGGACGCCTTTCGCTGCCACCTGGCTGATTCCGTGAAAAGTTGTTGTTGCGCGAACCCCGCATCGAACTCATTGTCATTCCAGGAGGAATGACATCCCAGTTACAACCGCTAAACATTTGCATCAACAAGCCTTTCAAAGACTGCATCAGGTCCTGCTACCAAGAGTGGATGTGGTCAGGAGACCCGTAAGTGACTGCTACCAGATGGCTGAAGCGGGCTTCTCCAGTGGTGCTTTGTGGCTTGATCGCGGTTGCGTGGGCCAGCATCCCAGAGCAGCTCGTCAGTCGCTCTTTTAAGAAATGCGGCATCTCGAACGCCCTTGATGGCACTGAGGACCACTTTCTGTGGGAAGACATTTCCAACAAGGCGACTTAGGAGACAGCGGCAGCGAACCTGACGATGACTGAACGGACGTTGGGAGACAGTGCCAGCGAAAACTGACAATGACTGAAGGGTAACTGCAGTGCAAATAAATGTTTTCTGTGCTCTTTACCTCGTAATATATGCGGATGAAAACTTTTTTTCTGATTTTGCTGTCCCCGAAATACACCTCGTATTATACACGGGTCCGTATTATAAGTGGGTTTTTACGTTAATCCTTTTCCCAGTATGGCCACAATGCGCCGGAGGTATACCTGACAATCCAACCCGACACCATTTGGCATCGTTATCAGTGAAGTGCTTAAAAAGCGTAGTCGGCCATGCGCAGACGGTGGACCTGTTTGTCCCATTGTTAGTTTACTGTTTATAGAAACGCAGCGCCGCCGCAACTTTCATTTACGCACGAGCACGGCCATTCTGAAGGTTTAGCAAGTCTCCAGTGGTGTAGCTTGTTGTTAGTTTAGACGAAACAACAAAACAGTTCATAACAAAACTTGTTGCTGAGCTAGTTGGTACATAGTTCAAACAAAGTTAAAAAAAACATGGCTTTTTTTTAACTTTGTTTAACCGGAAACATGCTCGAAGAAGCACGACACACGCTACACCCAGTGTGTAAAAAACGTCGTCTACAGTATCCCCTTGAAGTGCGAAAGGGTATACATTGGACAAACGGGACGTTGCTTTAATGAACGTGCGAGAGAGCACCGGTTGGCCGTCAGCAGCAACATGGGTGGGCACCTAGCAGACCACTGCAAGCGCTGTGGGTGTGAGCCATTACTGAATGAGACGACCTTTTTAAGGCGAGCAAAAAACAAGACCGAAAGGGAGATCATCGAGGCGGTATTTATAAAAAGAGCTGGTGAAAAGTGCGTCAGCACGCCATCACTGGCGTTAAGTGATAAAGAGGTGTCTTTCTTAAAAGACAACGTGTAGATTGGCACGTAACGCTGCTCCCCCCTCTTTGCTGCTGGGTTTGTGCTTGGACTATGTGCGCACGCCCTGTTTTTTGCACTACTGCGCACGTTTGCAGTTATCATGTATGCATTCTCGGCACTTGATCTTGCGTGTTTTTGGCCCCTTTTACATTTGTCATTTTGATTATACATGGTTTTGTTATTCATGTTGTTGATATATCGTATATAAATACGTGTGGTTTCTGGTGAATAAACAGTTGGAAGTTGGCGCCTGTATCTGTGTTTCTTGTCTCTCTTGTCCCGTCTAGTTTGCGCCACGTTTTTTAACTTTGTTTGAAAACAGTTCAGTTCCTGCTGTTTTGTATTGCGCTTGCAGTATGTACTATTTCCAGGACTTTCTGAAAAGGGCGGCGTTAGCAATGTCGAACATTTAAGTGGTGTACCTTGTTGGTAGTTTGGGCGAAGAAACAGTTCATTTCTTGCTATCTTGTAAGTAAATAAAAAAATGTGTGTAAAGTTACCCATTCTGTTGTTGCATTCTGTTGTTTCCCCCCCCCCCTCCGGTAAGATCTCCCTAATGCCATCCCGGCAAATCTGGCAGGTATGAACTGTACTATGCTCGATAGTCTTATTGGTCAATTTTTATGACTAATGCTTGTTTTACTTGCAACTGAAACTTTAGCACAATCAAGTTAAAAGTATCAAAAGTTAAAAGTATAAAAAAAAGCACAATCAAGTTAAAAGTTAAAAAAAAGTCAAGGCAGCTTCTTTTAACAAGTCAAAGGAAGCTGCCATTACTGACAACAGTAAACAGTGGAACACACTCTTGGTTTTAGCGATACGACCAGTGGGTCCACGTGCCAAGTTATGCCACAAGTTGGCCTGCAAGCCAGTATATGCACGACGCAGTCTACACGAAGTCTCACTCTGGAACCTCAATACAGGAAGACTGTGTCCCAAAAATATAAACATGTGGGCACTTTTTAGAGCAAACAGAACCTTTCCTCTAAGCTGACCAAGGCCTGGATGAAACCTGGCACAACCAACCACATTTTCGAGTCCCCCACAGCTGCACTCTAGGCCTAAACGGTGACGCCAGAGAGGCTGACTGAGCCCTGCTGCCAACTCCCTTTCCCAGGGCATCTCTCAGGAGGACTGGATGGCAGCGGGGTCGTCACAGGCGGGGTCATCGCAGCAGCAGACGCCCTCGTCACTGCCACCACAGCAGCAGCAGGAAGAATCCGAGTCTGGGGTGACCAAGACCTGCGTGGAGCTGACCTGCGTGGAGGAGCCCACCAGCGGCCACCCCATGGTGGACGCACCGGCGTGCTTTGTCGTCACCTCCAGCGGTGACGTGGTCGCCGTCGAGGACCTGCCGCTCCCACAACTTGGGAGATCAACCCAGTTGGACGGCTGAGTCTACCACACTCTCCAATCCTGCATTGCCTGCTGTTAACTTGCCTTTGTGAAAGGCCAATGCTGGTGTCTTTCTATGCATGACTGGCTGTGTTACTTGCAACTTGGCCACTTCTCTCTTTCCCCACGGCACCTGGTGGGTGCGTTTCTCGCTGCAAAAATGACACACTGTTGGTGACATGCTAGCACGAGTGACGTTAGGGAGCGTAATGCTGCGAACTTCCTAAAAAAAGTTTTTTGCTGGGGTCGCCAGTGAGATGTTAGGTAGGCTTTTCTAATTTGTGAAGCGTGGGAATGCTCCTATAAGTAGTTGACCCGGGACTCAGACCATCGGGTGTAAAAAAACGAGGTTTTCCACAGGGTAGGGTAAAAAAAAACAGATAGCGGTTTCATTGGTTACAACTCTCTTCAGCAATACCCCAGTTCAACATGTGGTTATTTCTAGTCCCATTTTCTTTGAAGGATCTTATCTCAGGTTTATTGCCAGAGGCACATATGGTTTGAGGGTTAGAGGGGGTTGTGTTCACAAGTCAGGGCATATTGTATACTTCTGTATTTGTTACGATAGTATCGCATCGCATTCCATAGCTAGCATAGTGTGGTTCAAGTGCACAGTTCCTAAAAGTGTAGTGTGGGCTCAGTGCACCCACAATTTCGTATTCAGTGTGTTATCCACACGCACAAATTTACAACCTCGTAGACCTTACTGAGGCTCTTAAGAGTCAAAAGAAGCACCCTTTTCGCAGAAACATATTTCCCTTCGTTCAGTGTCTTTGTTGAGTTTATCACTGCCATTCTTTTGTTTGTACCTGGTACTTTTGGCACCGAATGTCAACTTGCCCACGCATATACATTCCAACCTGTCATCTAGCCCTGCAGGCAGGAAAAATGGCGTGTTTACATTGGGCATGACACTAATTGCAATTTTTGCGGTTATTTTTTGCCCATATTTATTGTTAGTCACTGGTTGGTACAGTTTTAGCCTTTTATTTATTTATTTATTTATTTATTTATTAGGTTTTAAGGAAATGGTTGGCTAGTCAGTGAGGCCCTCCACGAACTGTTGCGTCTTCTCACGTGCTAATACAATGCAGTGCGCTACCATTAGCACTGCACAATTTTAATCAATGCCTGCAGTGTGTCTGTCTGCAAAGTACCCGATGAGGCACAGCAATTACTTACTGCAATATAGCTGACACATGCACTCTGCTTATCTATGTTATTCAAAGAATCAGAGAAGCACTATCACCCTATCAGGAACACCAAGGGTCTACCGAAACAATTGTAGGCAAGCCAGCCACTCACAAAACTAGCTTAACCTGCAGCTTTTTTAGGGGTTTCTACTCTTAGCGATTACTTCTCCGCTGCTACGCACCGATTTTTAGCAATACGAAGGCCAGGCACTTCAGTGTCACAAAGTGTACAACTGACCGCGCATCTCCTGGCTCAAACTACGCAAAAACTAGACACACACTTAGGCTATAGCATCCCTTCCAGCTTTATCAGTACATGCATTTAAGCTTTGTTTGGTGCAACCAAGTAGTTGATGTATTGCTACAGATTCCCAGGTGTCATTTGTGTTATTTCACCACTTTCAGGCAGTTTGCAAAGTTCTGGTGCCTGTGGTTTAGTGTGCCTTACAGATTCAACCACGTTTAAGCAATAACACTCAACCCACACCAGCTGAGAAGCTAGTCATGTGTTGCATTTGCTTAATTTAATGTGTTTTACTGTGTGCGTTCTTTCGTGTGCTTTTCTTTCTAGGCAAATGGAAAAGGATGTATTTGTGTGTAAGATATTGACATGCTATATTTGTAATTGCATAGTGCAGGTTTTTCCATCTATTTATTTATTTATTTGCTTATTTATATATATGTTATTTATTTATTACCTTCCATTTGTCAGTATAGTGCATTGTTTCCTTTTGTTGCAGCTCTGGTGCATTGAATGGGATAGCTCTGAGTTAAAATTTATGTTCAAACAACTTAAGATGACAAGGCATAGCTTATTTGTTAGCAAATGTTTATTATGAACAGACGGAGGACACAACTCTGTGAGGGTTTCTATAGTTCTTGTCGAAACAGTGTTACAAAGTGCAGTATAGTTTATTGGCAGATATTTACAAATGCTTTAGAGTGAGATGACTTTTGTTCCTTGAAACTGCGGGACCATGCATAATTTTCAAGCTAATGCACAGATGTTGCATGCAATGCAAAATAAGTGATCTTGAAGCTTGTTTTTAAAGTGTTGGTGTTTGTTTTTATGGCTGTATTTGTGAAGTTTGAAAGTTGTCAAATGCAATGAGCTGCCACAGCTCTTCGTCTAGCAGAAACGAAGGGCTTTATCTGTTGCGTTATGTTTGTATGACTTCCTGTTGACCCAATTTAGTCAAATGACCTAGTTTATTAGAAGAGGCAATATTTATAAGCAAATTAGAGTTTACGTAAGCCAAATAAACTTATATGGACTGCAAATTCCTGTACACCTGGTCTTCTGGACACTGCGACATTTAACACAGGGCACACTGCAATATTTACAATACACTAGCAAGCTGGAGGGCTGGATGCAAAATAGGCACCAAAGGAAGTGGAACTTCGTCATAACACTGGCACAAGAGGCTGCGGAAAAGTTAACAGTACAAGCTCGAGGAGTGGCTATGATTGCGTTCCAAGGCATGTGGCTGATGTGTAGGTACCAAAAGCCCTCATTTTAACAAGGACAGCAAAACAGTGCGAGAATTCCATAAATACATGAATGCCAACACAGCATCGGTGGGAGTGCCCGGCAATGCTCCGGAAACTTTAAAAAAGCTGTTCGTTGAAACAAGGACCACTTTGAGACCATTTTACTCTGGCATAAAAGGAAAAAACAGGTTGGGCAAGTTTGTTGGGCATCACAAGGGCCTCCTCCATTTGGCTTCAGTTGCACAAGGCTTTATATGGACGAGCAAATGACAGATGTTTTACGTTTGTGCTGTTGTCCCACACTATGTATTACCCTTCACTGCACACCAGGTTTGTGACCTCTATCTTCCAGGCAATAGCTACAATGGGGGCATCTGCATCCAGGATTGCAATGTCAGTCTCAGAAGTGCTTGCAACATTGATGGTAATCAGAGGTAAGAGAAGGCAACTGCGTGGCACACGGTGTGGTAGTGTGCTCCATAGAAAACTCACCAAATGTGCTTTATTATAGTGCTTGCTCTGCGCTTACTCAAACAAGTCACTAAGTGGTATGAGAAGGAATCACTGCATGTGTAACTGTGCACACACTGTGGTTCTTATTTACATGTCATTCAAATCCACGATGCATAAATTTGTTGAGGTACTGGGTGTCATTCCAACACACAGAGCATGAATTTTGTATTTTTGATTCCTGTGATACAGCCACTTTGCTTCTTTGGAGCAATACCTAGCTGCAGGATCACATATAGGTGCACATACAGTTAAACCTCGACTGTTGGGAAGCCAAATTGTACGAATTTTTCGGAGTAACAAACAAATTCGTATTTCCCCCGCACTTGCCCATAGGCTTAATGTTTGGTCGGTTTCACGAAGTATCTGATATAACGAAACTTTAAGACAAGGCTAAACTGTAGAGCGCACACATGAACATGATTTTCAAGGGTGCTCACTCCCCACCCTTTTCTCTTTACGGCAGTTCCTTAATTTAGTTGCGGAATAAAGCCAAGTTAAGGTGAAATAGAGTAATCAATACTGCATTCGGTTGATCCTTCTCTATCGAAACTTAATTGTGGTCGGTGCGGTGCTGATGCGGACGCAGTAGTATGGGCGACTGGCTAAAAAACTTGTAAGAAGACACCCGTCTGGAGGCGGAATCTTTTTCATCCCAGGGCGGCACGTGGTGGGGATGGATCAAGCCTTCCATCCACATTCAAAGAACCGACCCGGATACACATGGTTCGTTCAACAATCCTCGCAAACATACCATGCCACAGAACATGCCATGTCATGCCAACAGCACTTTGTGATGGCTCGCGTACATCAGTGAACTTTCTTCCGTTCCTCGAAAGTTCATTTTTGTGGGGAGAGGGGTATTGAAAGTGGTAAAACTGTCAAGCTTTATGGTTTGTACTGTCCATGTACAGTTTTCTCTCCTTTCCTTTTTCCCTCGTTTGTCCAGGCCTATGGCAGAGACTTGGCAGAGGCCCTGGAGTGGTGCAAGAAGTACCAGCGCTCGCTGAACGTCAAGGACTTGACCCAGGCTTGGGACCTCCGGTTATAATACCATTTACGTAAATCATGCCCCCGCACTGGGCACCTTGAGTAATCTTGGTGACTACATACAAATGTCAACGGATTACTAATCTCTACGCCGTGGTGCTACACTAAAATAATATAAAGCGAAACGATTGAAATATTGCGAGCTGCAATTCATAGCATATTCGATAAACCGCACTGGTGCACATCGGGGTGCTCCGGTGCACCTTTTCATTCTCGATAAATTGCACCAGGGTGCACCATCTGTCCTCGATAAACCGGGGCACACCATCGCGGGGCAATTTTTGGTTGCCCCACCACGCACCGAGAGTCGACGGGGCGCCGGGGTGCAATCCCAAGATACATCACGAATGACACCGGAGAAGCGGCTTCCCCCGCCGTCTGCTGCAGCGATGACGTATCGACGCACTCATGTGAAGGCGGGAGGAGCTGTATATTGTTGCTAACAAGGACGACTTGCTTGCGAATTCATTGAGCAACGATGCGACAGTCTCCGAATGGGCGGTAACAATGGCCAGGGATAGTAAATGAGGATGCGAACTTCGTGTACTGCAATGGAGTCTGCATGAATTGCCAGCCAGTGTGAGATTCGCTTTCTACTAGCTTTCTTCAGGAGACGGAACTGGAGAACTCTTGGTGAAAGGGCCCTGACATAGACTAATTAGGAAAAGCTTGGGCAGGGCAGTTTCCGGCATATCCAGCCAGGCTAACCCTGCCTGATCCCACACAACAACCACCACCACCACCATTTGCATTCGTTTCGTTCGATTGAATTGTCATGAACAGTCACTAGAGTGCCTAGACCATCAGACCTACATGTTTTGCTGTAGCGGAAGGGCGGAACAAAACAGGCACTTGCATTATGGCTCTAATGAAGATGAGAAGCAGCTTGTATGTAGCTGTTCAGTGGAAGCGGTAGAAGGGGTAAAAATATGCGTACGTTGTCGCGCATGTGTGCCGGATATGGGTTGTGTGTACATAGGTCTCGTAGCACTGTGTCACGTCACGCTGCTGTATTGCCATTAGTGAACGTTTTAATGAGTTGCTTTCACAGCAGAGATGGCGCATGGGTAGAACTGCTCAGTTTGTCCTCGATCAACGCTCCATGCCAGTGCCAGGAGGCGGTCTTTTAGCCTTCAACCCAGCGTCCGGGCTAATTCCGGTACTAGTGCCATCTTCTCCCCTGGTGAGCCTGGGGAAACATTATTGCATTATTACTGCCATAGCAACGCCGCCGCCATGTTGGCCTTGAAGGCTTGCGTCGTGGAGAGGTGATTTTCTCACCCTCTTATGTCGGTTGGATTTTGCCACCCCTCTCCCCGCCCCCCGATTCCCACCTGGTAACCGCCGCTTGGCCAGTAAAGATGCCAGCTCGAATGTCATGTGAGGGGCAGCAGTGTATGTGCTAGAAATCGTCCGCTTTGTTGCTTTAGTGCATTAAAATCATAGTTCTACAGTAATTTTTGCCAGCTTCTGACACATCTAAATAATTTCAAGCTGTATCTCCCACAAGTTTGCAACACACGAGGAGATAGAGAGCAACTTTCTTCAGAGCATCGGTCACAAGATCGTGTATAGCTCGTCATTTCTAGCTTATTCGCGAGGATCAGTGCTCGGAGCTCATCGATAAGTATTCAAAGTGCGTAGGCTTCCCTGCAGTATTGAGATGCTCTTATGAATACTCAACAGTCTAATGCTACGTACCAAGCAGTGGGCCCCTACACACGCATCGCACAGCAGGAAATAAAACGGCTGTTTTCTATTTTTTCATTGTTCACTGAATGCTTTTTTTTTTTGTTGTTGTTTTGTTTTTTTGTGCCCAAAGCATTAATTTTTCTGCACCATCACAAACGTCTTATTAGGAGGTTTGGGGATGTTTGGGAGGCTCACAAAGATAGTGTGGATATTTTCTTCAGGTTGTATGGCATACATTCCCTTCACAAATTGGCTTTCGTTACGGCTGCGTGCAAGAAGGTGCATATCTACAGTGTGCGTTGTTTATTCACATGCAAGTACAATGAGAACGTTTGTGCTACGCCACTGCGGTCGCGCCCTAGACAACGTTGTCCAGAGTACTCGACAGCGGCTTTTGTGCGCCGAATTTTTATCGTAACCATTGTTATCTTAACGACCTGTCTTTCAACCCGAACAATGATAACATGATTATAGTGTTGAAGGCATGATATACTCGCTAACTTACGCAATAAATAGTATACGTGCATATATTACAAGAATCGAAGCTGATGAATATTTCCAAGCAGCTCTTTATTGGTTTCCAACCCTTTGAGACGCAAAGAACAAATCCTATTCTACTCAGGATGGCGTTCTATGAATTGAAGAAAATTACTCTTACTCTAGCTCTTGTCCTGGACTGAGAACCCGGCCCAGTAACCAGCTCGATTTCATTGCTACTTCTCCTCCTCTTGAGTGCAGTTTTCCTATAATGCATATCCGAATATTGGGAAGATATAGCTGTGGTAAATGTACCGAAATATCTCTTCAGGTCTGAACAAACATATTGTTACTTTATCTTTATCGTAGACGTGACTGGTTTTGCTCAATAAACCTCCATAGTGGTTAGAAGCCTGTTATAAAACCAGCCTATGCGCACAGTGGGTTATTTGGAACTCAGCCTAGAGTTCTTGCAGCCCATTCCACTGAACACAAAACGTCTTAGAGATGCCTACCATGATCTTGCAAGGTCTTAGACATCTTGCGCTATAAAAGTTACCTATAAGACATCTATTTTCGTATGTCTCAAAGATGTCTTGAGAGATAGCTACAGGACACCTGTGCAAGGTCTCCGACGTCTTGAGCTCCTTGAGATGTTAATAAATCATCTGTGCTAAGATGGCTAGAACACATACGAACCTCAACGTGTACAAGATGTTTGTGCTAGCTGGATGATGTAAGCTTACAACCACAAAGCGTCTATCATGAGGTGTCTGCAGTACGTTTTGTGTAGACAGCTGAAAGATATCACTAATAGATGTGTCAGATGTTCAGCTATTGAACACGTCTACATGACGATTGCAAGGCAGCTAAGAGATAGTGTTTTAAAACGGTGTTGAAAACGTTTTCAATAACGTAATATCGTCTAGCTGTACTGCAATCATTGTCGTGCACACGTCTTTTCTAGCTTAGAATTGAAGATACCTACTAATAATGTCTTCTGGCTATCTACGCCAGACGTGCCATAGTCACCTTGTCATATACGTTTTGTAGGTGTCCTAAGAAGCTTGCAAAGACGATTATCAAGGAAAAACCTTTTCTGTGCATTTAGCACGTTGAGCTATGGTCGTTGGCAGGGTTTTTTTTCTGAAGGGGGAAAACCTGTTGCGTTGCGAGGGGAGGACAGAGAACGGGTGGAAGTAGGTAACTGTTCTTGTGGGGCAATTGGGAGTGCAATTTCCCCTTTTGCACCCCCCTGTTTACACACATTACTACGTTTATAAATGACGTTGGCTGCAATAGAGCTAGAAGGCTCTGCTTACAGAACGTGATTGCCTACATTGAGTTTGGTATGAGATAGTGCAAATTATCGTGACAACTAATTTTTTACGGTGTCTACTAAACGTATTTCACGGAAGTTGAGGGAACATGATTAAATCCAAAACACCTAGTAATAGGGCTTTATTCGCAGGCCCCAATATCGTTTTCCGGATCCAGTCCAATCAACCTAGGGAAGAGGACTCATTGTGGATTTCCTGACAGGTGAAGAAGAAAGGGAAATGCCAGGTGGATTGTGCCAGATGGCTAAAGAGACCATTTCATGCATGAAATGCACTTTGTGTTTGTGGCAAACAGCTCGTCAATTGTGTGATTGACTGGACCGCTGTTCTTTCCTCTGGCTACTCAGGGTTTTATACATCCCCCCCAAAAGAAAACCCCAGAAGGATTTTGCCACCCCCTAGAGACCGGATATTGGATGAACCCCAGTGGCTACTTCTCACTGACAGACACACACGTGGTTGTATATGCAGATAAATGAATGAGAACTGGGGTATCGCACCAAAATACAAGCCAGAAAAAAAATTTCAAATTCGTTGAAACTTTTTTATTTTGCAAACATCGTATGCGTACGGCCCTTTTAAACCAAATTGTCTCGCGCATGGAGGCTGTGCACGTGCACTCTTCACTATGTATTTAGATCTCCGGCTGAAAAATAATCAGAATGTCGTTTCTTCATCATATATTGTAACGATACTTATTAGCCATTGGCATTGATATGCGAGCTACAGTGAAATTTCAATAGTTCAACAAAATCGGCTTGGACGTGAAACCAGTCTACATTTCCATAACAAATTTGTTGGAGCACCAGGGTGTCTTACAAGACACATGCACACTAGTCATTGAAAAAGAAGCGCTTGCAAAGGACTGGACTTAGTTTTCTTCGTTTTTCTAAATGTATATAACATTGAATTGAAATCTACTTGCAAGCATGTTCTTTAGAGTTGAAGCTTTTTTTTTTTTTTTTTTTTACCGTTTTAGGATTCACGTCATTACCAGCTAACCCCGATTCATAATTACTTGGTGAAGTATAGTATGGTACCGTTGTTTTTTTTTTTTACAACACAATTGCCGTAAAATATTCATGCAATTTTGAACGCGCTTTGTCTAAATTATGATACGAGAAATGAACTTACGGATAAATTCCTTTGAGCGTGGAATAATGTTATGACTACACCAAAAAATTGGCGAAGCTTGCACCAAGTCGCGCAAGGTTTGAACGATAACGAAGCTGGAGGATTTCTTTCCATGTAAGCCCTGAAGGACACACCACCACGCATTGTATTAGGTTTGAGCTTGTTTATTTACATGTTCACATTGGTAGTAGAGGTCATCGTCATATCCATCTATATCGTACGCCGCCGTCCTCATGCACGACTGGTGGGCCCAGATCGCAGGCTTTCACATTTCTCCCAAAGTGAAACGTGTCAACAGGTGCTACAACCGGCTTCGCGAACTGGACGTCTGTAGCGCAAGCTCTCTCTCTCTCTCTCTCTCTCTCTTTTGTTGTGTTTTTGTTTTTTTGCGAGCGCCACGTGCAAGCCTGGACACCAAGCACTCCTTGTAAGGCGCGGGCTCACGCGCACGGTGAACAGCGGCAGTAAATATGACCCAGTTTTCTGATGACGCCACACACTGCACACATTACAGCCAGCTTCGCTGTTACAATACCTTAGCCAAGCACAATTTTCTCTCTAACGAATGTGCACAGAATTGCAGCCGTGGGTTTCTTTGTGTCGCATTAGGTATTCAGCCGCAGTGCAAAAGGGTATAAAGGAAGGTACATCAGAACCACTAAACTCGAAGAAAAAAACATCATGGTTTCTCAAACGAAGCGAATTGCCCACAGGTAGAGTTGCCCAATTGCTAAGCACGGTAAATGTGGATTGACCCGCGATCAACTACGTCGTGAGGTGAGCTTACAGGAACAATATTCTCTCGTCGTACGACGGTCTTACACATACTGATAAGCTACCATAGAGGAAAAATCTTACTTTCACACGCCAGAGACCACTGACAACACGCCTGGCAAGGCCATGGGTACTCGCGCGATGCTGCTAACGAACTGACCGCACACTGGCATAAATCTTTCTTTGAATGCTGGTATCACACTTACATGGATGCTTATCAGGTAGGGTGCCATCCCGTCTCAACACTGTTTCCTGGTTAGAACCGCTATCAAGCATTGCAGCTGGTTACTCCACATTCAAACAACCGCGCCGAAAAGGGGTAAGATACTAGCGCCACTGGCGGCTGTTTTACACAACAAAACAATTAAGTGCGAAGCTGCGGAAGATTTGCGAAGCTTACACGCCGGGACGAAATACCGAGAAGGCTGTAGTTTATAGGACCACACATAAAAAGAAGAGTAGCTTTTGCTAATAAAGCCGCAGAAAATTATCATAAATTCTGCAATTAGTTTGCAGATTCTTAGGAATTTAAGTGTGTGAGCATTTGAGATGCAACTCACTGATTATGAGACAAGGAATGGTTATAAAATTTTTATTTCAACGTGATGGAATTGCAACACATAGCAAATATGTTTGAGCATAAGTTCGTACTTTCATGTATAACATTGGCAAGGTATGGGTCAACTAATAATTGGTATGGGTCAGACATAGCCAACACATCAGAACCATGGACCACCCTATCATTAACGGATCCTAAACCCAATCCCCAACCACAAAACAGGCGGAAATCTGCAAGACAACACCAGAAACGGTCTTGCCACCCTAATACACTCAGCATCTACACTGACGCATCTAAAACAGAATCCAGCACAACTTCGGCGTGGCAAATACCGGCATTTAACTTCAATAGCGTTCATTCCTTGCCACCAGATACCACCATTAAAGGGGCAGAACTAGAAAGTATCATCCTCTCACTTCGTCACATTGTTCATAACATATCATCTTTTTCCATGTACAAACTCATACACATTCACATAGATAGTCGGGAAGCTTTCCTGGAATGTCGCCATCAACTATCATACAGCCTACGAGTTAAGAAGATCCAAGAACTCGAGCATCCTTCATCAACAGAACATCGACGTCACCATCACGTGGGTGCCCGGCCATGCCGGAATCCCCGGAAATGAGGCGGCCCATTTGGCGGCACGTGCATCGTTCACAACTGTGCCCCAAGCCAGCTGGACGCCTTCGGACTGCGATTATGACCCTGACGAGCACCGGACCGCCATCAAACAACAACAGAAAGACTTTCTCACCTCCCTGGTCAACCACACTCTCATTCCCAAGTCGTATTCTCGCTCTCAACAAGTCCGCCTCAGACAGCTAATGACAGTTACCAACCTTTCCCCTGCAAAACGACAACAGTTTTTTCATTCGTCACCTAATCAAGGCATGTGTATCCCCGGTGAAATTCCGGACACCACTGAACACATTATTCGGACATGCCCTCAATTTCAAACTGAAAGACAGGTTCTCCTAGACACCCTTCCCGCTAACTTACGACCGAATTCGTTAAATGATCCCCTGCGTCCATCCTACCTACCTAATTTAGCGAAGGCAGTGTGGGACACTCCTGCATTTCATATCCCGACCCACTATTTTTCCCTTGCTATTTCCCACCCATACCCGTCGTGAACCTTAACTTATCGCTACCCCTAAGGGGGTCGATGCACTAGCAAGAGACCCCTCGGTGTTTTTTCTACATTTCAATAAACGTTGAAAAAAAAAAAATACCACGACACTGCAAATGGCTTATCTGTAAATATTCTCGTCCTGTACCGTCATTAGGTGCAATTAGGCCAGGTAGGGCAGTTACAGCTGCAGGAGGTGCATATAAGAAAGGCTGATCACCACTGACTGCCTGCGAGGTGCAGTTATCAAACTTCACATGCCTTCAGCTTCCCACTGATTTACGATTTAAAGTTTCCTCTTTTCACCAGTTAGGCAATGTAAAATAGTATGTGAGGCACTTGTATTTGGAAGCCCGCATCAGACAGCTGCCTGCAAAAATTGCTGCCCGTGCAAGCATCGCACTCGGTTACCAAGAGCGCAGACATGAAGGGCGATAGCAAGCTCGCCTTTACCATAAAACAAATTGTCCGTTAGTGGGACTGACCTCTTCAGCTTCAGCTTTCATTAACAATAACAATACTTTATTTCAACCCAGGAGGGCTGGGGTGTGCTGGAAAGGCCAAAGGCCCATACCGAAAGGCCCAGCACACCGACTTTTACAGCGCAAGAAAAGGAGGGAGGGGGAGGTGGGGTGAAAAGGATGAAAGGAGAGAGGCGGGTTGAATCAGACGATCAGTGGACAGTTCTCAGGTGGCGCACTGCTTGGCGGCAAAGGCTTTTCACTGCATCAGCGTCAGTGGCAGGTTGGCTCCTGAGCGCACTGGGGAGGGAGCGCCACAAGCTCACCACGCGCGGAACAAAGGAGTTCTGGTGGCGCACTGTCCGGCCAAGGATGGGGGCCAAGTCGTTGGTCCTGGTGCGACGAATATACCCTGCCAGTGGGTGGGGGGCACCGAGAGGGCTGACGACTGCCAGAAGCAGCCGGAGTGATGCAGCGTCGTACCTCTGCGCAAGGGGCTGCCAACCGACGGCGCGAAGCAGCTCCGGTGTTCGGTAGTCTCGGTAAGGACGGTCGGGTGGGGAGGACCTCTTGAGGATGGCAAATGCTGCCCGCCTCTGTACACTCGTGAGACGTGCAACACGGGAGGCCTGATGCGGCAACCACACAGGGGCACAGTACTCCAACTGGGGAAGCACAAGCGCTGTGAATAGTGTTCGCAGGGCAACCGGTCCAGCGCCGGATGTAGCGCGCTGGGCGAATGCGAAGAGACGACGCGCACGGGCAATGGTGGTGTCCATGTGTACGCTGAAGGAGAGTCTGTTGTCGATGGTGACACCTAGAAGCTTTATCTTTGTAGTCTGCGTGAGTGGAGTGTCAAGTATCTTCAGGACAGGGAGGTCTAAGTTGGCTGGGCGGCGTGCTGTGCAGATCATAGAGGTGCATTTTGAGAGATTTAACGGGAGCCGATTACGATTGGACCAGGAAACAATTTTGTTCAAGTCATTCTGCAAGGAAAGAAGAGATTGGGATGTTCGGATCGGTTGGATGAGGGTGACATCGTCAGCGTACAGTAGGGGCGTGGACTCAAGGTTGTTCGTTATGTCGTTGATGAAGATGTTGAAAAATACTGGGCCAAGGACGGAGCCCTGCGGGACACCCGAGTGAACTGGTGTGCGCTCGGAGCGGCAGCCATGAAAGAGAACCTGAAACTGGCGGTGGGCAATGAAGTCCGTGAGCCAACGAAGAAGGTTGCCGTGTATGCCAAAGAGACCAAGTTTTTCAACAAGAAGGGCATGGTTTACCATGTCGAAGGCTTGACGAAAGTCGATCTGCAGTACGTGACAGGGTACCTTGCTATCCATGTGGTCGCTCAGGATATGGACTGCAAGAGCAAGCGCTGAGGCACAAGAGCGGCCAGGTCGGAAGCCAAATTGGTATTGGGACAGGAGGGAATTTTGCTCCAGGTATTCAGTGAGCTCTTTCGAGACGACACGTTCCATGGTGCGGCAAACAATTGAGGTAACGGAGATTGGTCGGTAGGACGAGGTTTGGTCGGTTGGTAAACTGACACCTTTCAGAAGAGGTGTTACAAACGATAGCTTCCAGTGTTCGGGGGAACATCCCATGATGAGGAAACGGGAAAACATTGATGAGAGGACGGGGGCAATTTGAGGGGCTGAAGCTTTCAGTACTGCAGGTGTGATGCCGTCGGGTCCGGCTGCTTGGTAGGGGTTAAGACAGTTAAGAGCGCGCAGAGTTGCAGCAGGGGTAATGGCTGTCAGGTCGAATTGGGTATTAGGGGGGCTAGCTTGCAAACAAGGTGGTGCAGTTGGTGGGGTAGGATCGGCAGTTTGAGTTTGAGAGAAGTGGCAGCTGAAGAGGTTGGCGATGGATTGGGGATCGGTGAGAACGGCGTCTTGGGTGGAGAACTGCGGAGCTGGTTGGGACTTCCGTTGTGAGTTAACATAGGCCCAGAAAAGCTTGGGGCACTGCGAGGCTTTGGCAGCGATTGACTGCACGTAACGGGCATGCGACACATAGATGAGCCGTTTCAATTCACGCTGAAGTTCTTTTGCTCTGCTCAAGTGGCTTGCATTGCCGGTACGCTTGGCTTTGTGAAAGAGTTTCTTTTTGCGGCGACAAAGTTTTACAATGTCACGGGTTATCCAGGGGTGACGTGAGGAAGAGGGACGTGTGGGTAGGCACTCTTTTTGGATGGCCGTCATGAAGTCAAGCTAGACGTCGTATATATCATTGGGAGACTCCTCAGAGAGAGCCATGGACCATGGGGCCAGGTGCACGAGCTGCTGCAGATGTGGAACGTCCATTTTGTGGAACAGCTGTACCGTCTTAGCAAAACGGCCGTATTTAGGCAGGTGCTGAAAGATGTCAACCGCGAGTGCGGAGTGGTCTGATCCAGGAAGACTCGGAGAAAGCTTGCAACTGTGCACTAGGGTGGCATTTGTGGCAAACGCCAGATCCAGAAATGCTGTCCGGCCAGATTGGGCAGTGTAAGATGCCTCTTGAGCAAGCTGAGTTAGACCAGCACCATGGACAACTTCCAGGAGGTAGTCGTCGACGGCATCGGATGGGGAGGGTGCTTCAACGTTAGACCAGTCAACATGAGCATTGAAGTCTCCGACAACATACACGTTGACGTAACGCTTTGAGGTGGCATTCGACAGGGCCACACTGAGCATGTCGTACGACTCCCTTCGTAGTGGCGGGGGGCAGTACACGCAGCATATGAGGGACGTTCCCTTGGCAAACGTCACCTCTACGAACACTGCCTCAAAGTCCGGAGACTCAAGGTCAGCCCGTCGACGGGATGGCAGCTGCGCTGGCGTTGCTATCAATACTCCGCCACCAAGGGAGCCGCGGTCGCGGCGATGAAGCGTATACGGTGCCCCTCCAGTTACTTGGCTGTCGTACACTGACGAGTCAAGCCAAGTTTCACACAATGCAAAAATGTGAGACGGGTGGGCCTGGAGACTGGCGTGAAAGTCCAGTAGTTTGTTCTTGAGTGATCGTACGTTGGAGAACCAAATTGTGACAGTTTGCGAGGGTGGGTAGCGCTTACTGGGGGTTGAGCCTTGATCGGGCAGCACGGAACTTCGACAGAGAGCTGCTGGGGCTGCGTCGTCGAAAAGGTCGTCGGGAAAAGGTGGGAGGGAGCACCCGAAACAGTGCCACGAACAGTCGGACCGGCCGAGCCGGCGGTACTCGGCGAGCGGCATGTGAACACACGCACGATGAGACCACCGATTGCACGTATCACAGCACAGCGCTGCTTGATCGTCACGGACACGTTTGTCGCATCGTTGACACAGCGGGGCGGTGGGGCCGGGATTCGGGCAGACATCGCCGCTTAGTAGCAGCGAGGGGGTTGCACCGATGGAGGAGGTTAGGAGCAGGAGCAAGGAGAAGGAGGTGCTTGAAGGCGTTTTGCCGGGTGAGTGGGGATGCCGGAGTAGGCCTAGTAGCGTTGCAGGCAGGGAAGCTGGCTGGGCAAGCGTAGAGCGGGGCTTCTGGTCATTCGTATAGCGTGCATTGACGGCGAGCACTAGCGAGCATAACACGATGAACGCAAAAAAGGTTCGGGGAGGACGGCGGCGGAACTTCGGAGCACGTTTGTGGAGTGTACACACACCACCCGCCATCTTGGAAAAAAAAAAAAAAAAAAGGTTTTCTCTCTCTCTCTCTGTGTCACCGTGGAATTCGTAGATATACCAGAACACAGTGAACTCGACCACGTCTCATTTGCGCATTTACCTGTCGCCGAAATAACAAGCCGAATGTGGTACGTCCAGCTTGGCACCCCAATGCACACAATCATTTCCACATCACTGAATTCGCTGCATCACAGCGCGGCATATCCTCGCTTGGTGAACTCTTTTGCTGCATGTTGTTGCTGACGGCAACGTGACTTGTATACTTGTTGGATATGGGCGCGCGCAACTAGTGGTGTCACACTTCGTCCTGATTCTTCAGGGAAAAGATCGGTGTCGTCGTGTTGTCGCCGTTTCACCTGCGAGGGCTCAAGGTGACGGCTTCATTCGTGAGCTGGCTCAAAGAAGCAGAAAGGGAGACTTCGACGATACACTTCAACATATCACGCGGTTATCATCTACGTTGAAAGAAACCAACTCGGGCACAGAACAAATTCCCAGAGGCAAAATAACGCAATAACAATAATAAAAAAGCAAACAAACGGCAAAGCGACCGTAGCGCACACACACAATGCCTTTGGCAATCGCCTTCGCATGCTTTGGCTGAAGCCTTTGGTGATCTATCATCAAACAAACGCCAAACGAACCTACCGCTGCAGTTGGGCGTACTTGCGCAATAGTGATAAAAACCTTACCACAGAATAGGGAGGATTTTTGCATAGCTTTTTGATGCTACGCCACGATAAAAGTAAAAACAACAAAAAAAAGCCCACGGCTCAGGAAGTGACGAAAATGTCTTTATCACGTGACTTTTGGCTGTGACGTCACGACCTTGATTTGTTGATGGCCGGTCAGAGCGTCATGTGCCGTATTTTGATTACGGTTAATAATACAGTCGAACACGGATATATCGAACACGGGTATATCGAATTATTGTCTATATCGAACTCATAAATTATCCCCTTGAAAATTCTGTTAAAAGTATACGAATTCGTACGTTTATATCGAACCGTATTTTTCCCGACATTGGGTATATCGAACGCCGCGCGAGTTGGAAGGTGCTCTTCGGCGGTCGCTGCACTCCCAATTGAGGTTGAGGAGGATGTGGAGGAATGCGCGGGCATGGCGAAGACTATATAGCTCGCGTAACTAATCCCCCCTACCGGAACGAATTTGCGCTTGCCCAGTCGGGCCCCGCTACCGGCCGCCGTAGCCCGGAAAATATGACAGTGCAAGGTAGGGATGCCCCGACTGCGCACGTCCTTTTTTTTTTTCGGCTGCGTACCTTCCCCGGCTTGCCGAAAAAGAGTTTTTCTTTCTCTCTCTCTGGGTCTGTCTTCCCCCGATGTCGTCTCCGGAAAGGGAAGAGGGAACGAAGGCGCTGGCGGCTTCCTCCTTCTTTTGCATTTTGCTGCTGTTGCTGCTGTTTGACGAGTTGTCTCGCACCTTTCGGAGATCACTGTTTCTCTCGGAGATGACCATCGCGAGCGCTTTGTTGGAATCCGTTCAGAGAGACTTGGGGTCTATTCGTTTCACCTGCACCGCGTGAACCAGTTCAGGCGGTGCCGCACTTCGCCGTTCGTTTCAGCGGTGCAGCTCGCGGCACCTGAACCGCGCCGTTCGATTCACCGGTGGTGCCGACGGGTGCAGGACGGGTTCACGGCTTTGCCTGCACTCCCTGCCGAGGAGGTGCAGAAGCAGACGAAAAAAGTGCAGGGCTGGTTCCGCCGATGGCGGAACCCACTTTGCACCGCTGTGAACTGGTTCAAGAGGTGCAGGCTGAATCGAATAGACCCTTGGAATTGTTACCTTCAAAGTTGTTGTGGCACGTGCGTGCTGTTCTTCTTTTGCGTGAGTGTTGTGCATGGTGTGCGAAGGCGCAGCGTGCTGCTGGAATTTCCTAGTTGTGCAGCCTCGAGAAGATCGAGACCAGCGTCTTTAATTTAATTTCCCGGACGAAGAAGCAGGCCAAGATCAGCGGTTTTTTTTTTTTTTTTTTTTTTCACGGAAATAAAGCGTCCTGTTGCGTCGTGAGTGCGGAATTACTTGTCATTCTTGAATGCGACGATCGGTAAGTGATCGTCCGTCATTGGTGACGTCTCATAGCCCATATTTTTTATATCGAATTTTTCATATATCGAACTAATTCGCGATCCCCTTGGAGTTCGATATATCCGTGTTCGACTGTAGTTCACTTTCAGTAGCAGTATCACTTATGCCAGTTGGCCGGTGTCGTGTATGGAAAGCCGTTCGCGCGAGCTCTCTGCTTCGACCAGAAAGATACGAGCGTCAATGCGCGGTGTTTACGGCATTTTTTTCCCCCAAGGACAGACCGATTTGACGAAGTCGGCGACGAGCGCCAGCATGTCCCAGGAGTGAGCTAACGTAAGGGTCCCTGCCGTAATCACTTCCTCGGAAATGAAGCGAGCACACTCGTACTTCCTTTAACTCTCTTTCTCCTCCGTTTGCAATTAAAGTTCACAAAACGAGTTCGGAGTTTGGCCTCGGTCGTCGTGGGGTGCGGACGTGTTTTAAATGCAGAGCATTTAGTAACTCACGATGTCACCCGCGTTGGCGTCCGTAGTCCGCGTCCGCATCGCTCCCCCTACACTATATAAAAAAATAATACTTGCCGGCGCCAGGTTTCGATCCTACGACTCTGCGGGCGCAACGCAAGGTGCACGGTACTGGTGCACGACACAGAACGGAAGGTTACGAACGTGCCTTATATCCTTGACTCATTCAACCGTCGGCCAGAGGTGCGCCCTCTCCCCCGCGTCCTCCTCGCCTTCTCTCCGCTCGCAACGCCCTCTCTCGCCGCGTTCGGTTCGGGCGCACAACAGGTGGGGACGTGCGCAACACCCTCTCTCGCCGCGTTAGGTTCGCGCGCAAGAACAGGTGGGGCGCTCGCATCGCGCTCTCTCGCCGCGGTCGGTTCGCACTTAAACCACATATGTCGTTCGCGCGCGCTGCGGTCGCTAACATCTGTGGCGTGATCGTGACGTCAGCATCACGCGTTCGCGTGGTGGCGATTTCGGCTATAGCACTCTCGCGAGGGGCATTGGATTGGATTCGATTGGCTTGGATTTGGATTGGATTAAAGTGGATTGTGTTGGATTGTGTTGCGTCATAGCCGCGCCACGTTGCGTCATAGCCGCTCCACGTTGCGTCATAGCCGCGGCAGGGGGTTCACGGCACGTTTCACCATCGACTTCATCGACAATGTCTACGCTGGAAGACAACAATTACAACAACAACAACCAATACGTAATCCATACGACTTGCAGGCGCCCCCCCCCCCCCCCCGCAGAAATGTTCTGCATTTGATCGTGCCCCTCGCGAGGGGGATGTTTCTTTTTTCTTCCTCCATGCTCCGGCCGTCCCAATCGCCCGGAGAGAGCGTAATTCCGAAGAGGCCGTTTCGCCGTTTTCCGCCTCACCGCGGCGCGCGGAGCCGATCAGCGCTAAGGTCCCTAAAATTACTAAGGTAGCGCCATCTTTAGATCTCGCCGCCTTTCGCCCTCGCTTGCGCTCCTCTGTTACTTCGTTTTTTGCCATTTTCTTTTTCGCCGGCGAACGCCGCGCGCCATTGGCCAAGGGAAAAGTCACGTGGTTTTGTTTTTTTTTTTTTTGCTCCGCCGCCGGGTCGCCTCGCCGATGCCTCGCCGGCTGGGACATTGCGCAACGCCGCCGCTGCGACGCCATTGCTGGCTTCCGAGCCACCGTCGCCACCGTGCTTCAGTACCGGAATTAGCTGCTCGCTTCGAAAAAATGTCGCACCGGTGTCGTTTTAGGTTGCTTCTCGGTGTCGATGTGTTGTGCCTTAGGCAGCGCGAATATCGTCAGGCAGGGCACAAGACTTCGTTATTCCGTCCGGGAAACGCGACGCAGAAAGGAGAAAAGTTTGGTTGCATAGATTTGAACGGGCATACTTCAGGCCGACGCTACCATCACTCTTTTGCGAGGTAAGTTTCTGAATGCTTGTTCTTGCTCTGTTAAATTCTGCGCGAGCTTGAGCGGTCACTTACGAAGAAATGCGTATTCCCTTCGCGACCGTCGTCCACGCTTTGTTCTGAGTAGGCATTGCGCGCAGCGCCGAGTTCGTCCCGTCGTAAGCTTTGGTTTGGATAAGAGGCCGTGTATTTGTCATGTGCGCGCTTAACTTCCAGCATCAATATCAGCGGCGTAGCATGTTCAGTCAGTTGTCGTAAGGGGTTCGTGACGCGAGAATTGTTCACCTGAATTCATGCTTGTTTTGGCCGACGGCAGCTTGCGTCTGACCATGTATCGTGGGCGTTCCGAGTGCGTGTACGCTCTTTTTGGCGTGAAGCCATGTTTTGTGTGTTAGCTACCCGGGTGGTATTATAATCCCGTTGTTATGACATCGGAGTGATTTGCTGCGTAATATGGGCTTGGTCGGTGCGGCGCAAATTGAGGCTGTTGCGAGAAAAAAAAATTGCGGCTAGGTAAAACAATTTAAGGTCAGCTAATATAGTGACCGCGCCGTTGACGTACGTTTGATGCGCAATTTCTGTTATCGCTTTATTAAATTCGCGCACGTTTGAATGAGCACTTCAAATGCATATTCGCACCGTAACGGCTGTACGCCCTTTCTTCCGTTATGCACAGAGGAACGTTAATTACGACTTACGTTTGCATTACACGTGATGCCGTACATTTGCAGTGTGCGCGCTTACTTCATCTTAGTAGTCAATGGCGCAGCGTATCCAGTCATTGCGATTTGAACCAAAACACACTGGGCGACTATATTATTTTCAGCAGACGTATTTTTGTCCAGCAAAGCGCTTGCTAAACGGATTTAGTGTAGCGAGTTGGGCGGACGCGGCACTGAGCAGATGCGCGAACACGAATTTGACCATGCTACGGTAGAACAGTCACTAACTCCCTTCTGCAATGCATTATTGCCTATATTTGCGGAGTGTTTGTGGCGCATCTCAAACTCGGTGGCGACATTTCTTTTCCCTTCTCAATAGGATTATTTCACGGATCAATTTGAGCAACGGATATTGGAGAAGTTTGGCGTTAAAAAAACTAAACCCAAATGCCACTCCCAACATTTTTTCTCACGGGAAGCCACGTCAGCAGCACAAGCCACCTGCACGACGTTATTACGGACGTTTGTTCCAATAAAATATCTATTTGCTGGCACCAATTCATTTTTGTGATTTATTGTTTTGTCTTGATAATCATGGTGAAATTGGTCCTCTTTCGAATTTCTTTCGGGTGTATCCCTGTGTTAGTGCAATGTACAAATCTGCCAGAATATATCCCAGCACAAAACAATTCTGTCCAGGCGCCTCCATTAATAACGGCTGTAAACGACCGCGCCCGGTGAAAAAACGTATTGCATGATTAATTAAATGCAGTAACTAGTTACATAATTTGTACCTAGAGGGACTGTAATTTCAGTTTACCCGATCGATTGATCGCAGTCTTCTCTGGCGCGTATTCCCAGAATTACAAGTCTGCGTTTTTCACTAGGTTCGCACATGAACGTACGGCCGCGAGTGTAGTTTAGTGTATCCGGCTGCGAAGTCGGGTAAGCAGGGGCTTTTCACGTCGCTGTACGTGCACACACGCAGAACAGCATGTGTATGTTTTTAGTCTACTCACAGCAGCCTATAATGACATGAAGGTGAAGGAAACATTTCTACAAAAACGGCAAAGCACTCTAAACTGCGCGTAATTAAGGTAGGCTGTAGGTCGTTAGTAAAAGCGGGCGCAGAGTGAACGCCGCTGAGGATACACAATTATCGCAAGAAAGGCGAGTGCAAGGACGCCAGCGCAGCGCTCGAACTACGGCATTTGCGAATGAAGCGCACTGTATACTGCCGCGAACCGTGCGCAAGACCTCTGTGCAGTGATTGCACGACCACAGTCACGCGAATGCAAGAACGGAACTACCGTAACAGAGCAGTTTGAAATGTCCACGCTCGATCCTTTCGCATTCACGAGCTATCCTGAGGTGTTACAGAATGCCGCACACGTAAACAAAAACCGCGCTGTGCGTATGCGCCAGCGGCATCCGCCCCGCAAATATCCCCTTGTAGACAAAAATATAAAACAAAACACTATCACTCAGTGTCTGTTGGTAAAACGGGGCTCTAGAAATCCTATAAATGCTACCAAAGAGCGATTTCGGCGCGAAAACAAGAGCAAACTGCAGCGAGCGCCCTGAAGCGTAGCGAGGGCGTCTGCTCTCAAGTGGCCAACAAATATGGCGGCCCCGCCGCGGAGTTAAAGGGACGGCGGCGCCGCGGGTGAGGGGAGAGAAAAAAGAGGAGGGCAGCGGAGAAGGAGGGAGCAGTTGGCGCTACCTTAGTTCTTTCAGGGACCTTAATCAGCGCTAAGGTCCCTGAATCAGCGCTCCTCGAAATGGCGTTTCGTCAGCTTTGGCGCTTTTTCGATCGCTCCTGCGCGGCCGGGGCGGCATCGCGATTATGCCGGCCACGCGTCGCGAGCCATGGGTGTTTCGTTCGGGCGTCGAGCGCTCTGCTGCGTGGGGCCGTCGAGCGCCTGCTCCCGCTCGCCAGTAACCGCTTTACTACCACGAACATCACCCAGCAAGCTCCCCTCACTTGGGACCTCCGCGCACGACTCATCGCAGCACAGCCTCGCCTCTACGCTCCACCGCTCCCGTCGAGAACTTCTCCCGGACGCAGCATGACGCCAGGACCTGTGTTTGTGATGTGTACTGTGCTCGGTGGCCCCAGTGAGTGCTCTCCGGTGTTCCCCAAGGAACCGTCCTTGGGCCACTTCTTTTTCTCATATATATAAATGATCTCCCCATAAATCTTACGTCGAAAGTCCGTCTTTTCGCTGACGACTGCGTCATTTATCGCCCTATAAGTAGTAGCTGTGACATATCCGCATTACAAGAAGACCTATTTCGCGTGCAGGATTGGTGCAATAACTGGCTGATGTCTTTAAATATCCAAAAAACTGTGCACGTTTCTTTCCACCGCCGCCGCAATTTTGTGCAACCTAAGTATACTATTAACAACATTGCTATTGGTTCTGCTGACTCGGTTAAATACTTAGGTGTCCATATATCCCACGACTTAAACTGGTCCTGTCACATTAATCACATAACAAACTCGGCTAACCGTGCTCTTGGCTACCTGCGCCGTAATCTTGGCCTAACCCCTCCCTCAATAAAATTACTTGCATACGTAACTTTCGTGCGGCCTAAACTAGAATATGCAAACGCTATCTTCGATCCTTACCAAACTTATTTGATCAACACCCTCGAATCTGTCCAAAATCGAGCCGCTCGATTTATTTTGTCTGATTACTCCCACTATTCAAGCGTTTCAGCGTTAAAAGCAGAACTTAACCTTCCTACACTTCAATCTCGCCGCAAAATAGCTCGACTGTGTCTTTACCACAAATTCTTCCACTCGCAACAACTTAGAAATCAGTACATCCAACTAGCCCACCGTATTTCCCGTACTAGTCACACCAATGCAGTCTATCCGGAACGTGCCCATACTAATACATTTCAACAATCATTTTTCATACGCACATCCCGAGACTGGAATGACCTACCTGCTGCAGTTGCTACAATCATTGACCAATCTCGTTTCAAGCACGCCATTGAAGAAGTGCCGCCATAATTATTGTACCCATTCTGTTGCTGTCGGTACGTTGTTGTAACCCTCCTTTCTAGTACTGCATCATACCCACCCCTTATATAGAAGTGCCGCTATAATTACTGTACATCGTCTGTTGCCGTTACAATGTTGTTACCTTTTTTTCAAGTGCCGTGTCATGCCCACCCCTCATGTAATGTCCCAATGGGACCTTTGAGGAATCAATAAATCAAATAAATCAAATAAATCAAACGCTTCTTTTCTCGCGGCGCCTAAACTTTTCTCTTTACCTATCTCCTTTTTTCTCTACCCTATCCTATTCATCCCCTTCTATATTCCCCACCCCCCGGACTGGGTTGTATGCCGGTGAGCCCCCAGCTGGCTCAATAATATCCCCAGTCCATTTCTTTCCCTTTTCCATCAAACCAAACCACTACTACTACTACTACTAAGTTCACAAAACGTAGCCACTTGCTTCGCCTAGGTTCGTCGTTGGGCAGCACATGAAAGGAGATCTCCTCACCAGCGGGGATGTCGCACTCCCTCGACGATTTGCCTGTACTACATGGGCATTTCAAAACGCAGCAACGAAATTTCATTGTAAAGTACTCGAACAAACTGAAGTTTTCAGTGGTTGTAAACTGGAAACGAGCTCGTAACAACAGCAGCAAGCCAACACCATTCGAAGCTTACGCGACGACTGGCACTATCTCGTCGCTTCTTGCTGTTCCTTACTCCCCTCGTTTCTATTTTTACCTTTGCTGGTTGGCGATATGACGGCCAACCTCCTGTGAAGAGATTACGATACGAAGCAAGGTCGCGGCTGTGCGTGCTGGAACGGTTCGTTGGCCCCGAAGAGCCTCGAACCCGAAAATTCGTCTGCGCGACGGCGAGATGTCGAGCTTGGCCGGCGCTAGTTTCGTACGCATTGGCGCACACGCTTGCGAGTTCGTTCGGACCTTCAACCGTTTACTCCACCGTTCTTTGTCATAAAAAGAATGTGCAGTATGTTTCGCGGGCATTTAGCTCGCTATGCAAACTGTAAGCCCTGCCTAACATGCGTTTGCTTTTGCCGGCCTCCGCCAATCGCAGAGCATTCCCAAGTGACATCACAGGTTCTGTTGCGGAAAATGAGCTGGTGGGTCGCATGGTCATTTCCTTTTTTCCTAATTATGTAGCTTATTTGAGCGAAGTTTGCGTTATAAGTGGTGTCGTTATGGTTCTAACGAGGCAATCTTTCGAATGAACCAAACTTGTGCTTTCTCTTCATGGCTCCTTAGTCATGCCAGTTTAAATTTGCGCCTATGTTTTGAGTCTCAACACAGTCCATTTCGTAGCTTCTATCAGGACTCCGGGCGGACATGAGAAGCTTGTGCTTTGTAACATAATGAATCTGGTTGACATTTTGGCACAGCCCAAATGTAGTCTACTGTAATGAGCTTGGCGTTCTCAAATAGTTGCATTATTACCTGTCAAGTTTTCAATGCTTCGTGCATAAATGCCCTATAGTCTGCCTGAAGGCGTGTACTATCCAGTAACTTTTCTGGCCCAGATGAGGTAGAGCAAGTCACTGCAGCGTTCACCATTCAATGCTGTATCGAACTTTATATTTAGCAAGAAAAAATAATAACTCGAAGACAGCGATGTCTGACCATCTTGCGGTTAGGCATGTTTTGTGCAAGCTGAGAAAAATATTGCTGCGTTTTAAATTTTGTCGTGAGATCTTAGGAAAGAGTTATAATGCGGTCCTACCATATTGGTTTCAAACTTTAATGAAAAGGCATACTTTTTTAGCTGACGCGTGCGCTGCCATTTTTCAGCGGAGTATACGCCCACAGAACAGGCTAAACGATAAAAAAGTATTCGTAGTTCAGGAGCATTGGCTGCTCTGGAATGTATAGGGCGCACAGGAGTTTTGTAGTTTTCGTTAGAGACGCGGGAAATGGAAATTATGTTGGGAATCTCCTTGGTCTACCAGAAAACGGAGGATTGGGCAGCTGTGCAGAGCCAGCATGACCTTCGGGCATGGTGCGATGCCTGAAACAAGTCAGCATTTTGTTTCCCGGAGTGCACCAAGAAACCATGCGTATTGGCATGACCCCGCATACAGAAAGACCAAAGACTACCATGAAGCGGACAGTAATGATGCAGTTAAACTATTTCCTTGGTTGACAGCGACCGTGATGTTCAAACTGAAGCATGGTTTGAGGCTACGACAGGATAGATTGGCTAAAAATTGCAAGTTGTTTACCGTGATAATTCCTCAGTCATTTCGGTACTTCAGAAATGCTGACGATTGCTCAAAATGCCCTTCATGCAACATTTTAGAATGTATACGTAGCAGTTGTGGATCCAGGAAGAATCACGTCAGCACGCACCCATATGTGCAAGGGGGGGGGGGGGAGGAGAGGGGAGGAGGAGGGTGGAGGTGTGCTGGTGCTCTTGAGAGGGCCTGTGGTCTGTAGCCCGTTTATTTAATTAGGAAATTTTGTTGTCATGCGCGACCGATACTCCTGCGCCCACAGAACTTCAAAGGAGGCCAGGAAGAGTTAAAGGAAAATTATACCAGAAAGGCACGTCCGTTTCTTCGCCACCAGTGCGAAGGTCATTCATTTGCGCTGCGCACGCTGCTATGGTTTTAAAATTGGGTGTAGCAGTGGATGCAAGCGTCGATATGAAACGAGGTAAAAGTCCCGATAACGGCCACACCATGCGACAGCGGGTATACCTCACGTGGAGTTTCATCCGAGTAAAAGCAAACTATTAAAACTGCAGCCAGAACAAATATATATTTCACACAAAGTTAAAAAACGTGGCGCAAACTAGACGGGACAAGAGAGACAAGAAACACAGATACAGGCGCCCGTCTAGTTTGCGCCACGTTTTTTAACTTTGTTTGAACTATGTACCAACTAGCTCAGCAACAAGTTTTGTTAAATATATTTCACTCTTCATGTACTGATACTTACGCTGTCCCGATACACTCTGACCCTCTCCAACTTCGTACATATAATAAAATATTTAGGCGTTTACAGGAGTTGAATTTACGTTTTCCCTCATTAAAAGTCACCTATCCGCTTTACCGTGGGCGCTTTCAACGACCAATTGAAACGCAAATACTGCATTCGAATACTGCATTCGAAGGTACTGTGGCATCGCGTAAATATTACGAAGTGATTATTTAAATATCAAAAAATGCATAATTGATCTGCACCGCACAACGTAACATACAATACAACCTCCATCGTCAAAAGACATCAGTGATCATGCAAGGATTAATCACTGGAAGAAAATGGCTTACGAGGCCTCTTTTGGGTGTTGGCACTTGGAACATGAGCTTCTCAAAACTAGGGGCGCGCTTCTATCCTCGCGGCATTTGCCGTTGTGTTTCAGGCCCCTGAATATACACTGCTCTGGGCAGCCGCCGTTCAGAGAAAAAGCGGCCGTGGACGCAATTGAGGGGCTTTAGTCGTGATCGAGGTCGAATATGGCCATCTGATCGTTGTTACTGTCGCGACGCCGTCCGCCTGTGGCAGGGCTGGTGACCGTCGTGCCTTCACGTCTAGGATAAAGTCTGGGACTGGCTCGGCGAGCCGCAGCGCGCCCTTTTTGTCGACCCGCTGTTCTCGCGGCGCCGTCAGCGCCGTCTGCCTGTGGCACGGCTGGTGACCGTCGTGCCTTCACATTTATGATAAAGCCTGGGACTGGCTCGGCGAGCCGCAGCGCGCCTTTTTTGTCGACCCGCTGTTCTCCAGTTTCCTAGGTTAGGGGAGAATCCCACCGAACAAATCTGCCTAATCGCGGGGGGGGGGGATTGATTGTCGCAACGTCGCCGTCGGGAGGGGACACTCAGTGGGCGCAATCTGAGCCCACTCCAACAAAACCCTCCCGGGCTCGACAGAAACGTGAAAAAGGAAGAATGACGGGCTGACGCGAGGAAGAGGGGCATACCTTGCTGTGTCTCACTCGCAAAGGCCCTCTGCCCGCGCACGACATTCACCCAGCTAAACTGCACGTTTCACCCATTACGTAGCCCAATCGCATTCTTCAGTTACCTCGCAGGAGTCTTGAATGTGTGCCCACGGCCGCTTGATCTCTCCCTTTCTAGGAGATATGGAGCGGCCGTGGTCAGACACCGCCGCTTGCACGTTGTTCTGCTTAACACACAAAGATCGTCTGTTTCCTTTCGGGCCTGCATCGTACCACTCGTCAACCATCAATGGCCGGCGGTCCCTCTTTTTTTCCGCCGCGAGTTAGTGTGGAGCACTCCTTATTTGCTCCCCCGGCCGAGTCAATCTCCTCTGCTGAGAACGACTCAGCCGGCCAATTATTCTCTGTGTTGCCACATGTCTCGCACAAAGGGTCACAACGCATGCCTTTGGCGTCCCATGTGCTGAGCTTACCCGAAGGCGCCGTCGCTTTTGGGGCTGCACCACTCCGCAATCATCCCTCAGCGGTTCGCACCCCGCACTTCGTTTTGTCACGGCCGTACTCGACTCCCTTTCCGCAGCGCGAAAAAGAGTCGAGTCCGGCCGTTGTTTTGTGTAAACACCCATGCGTAGGGCAGACATTGAGTCGTGAATGCTTCTATTAGTGGCACTTTCGAAGGATACGCAGCTTTGTTCTCAGGCGACGTACCAGGCATACAGGCAGCACGGCGACGGCCGGAAAAAAATTTTTGGGGGGAGGGCTAAAGCCCGAACAGCCCCCCCCCCCCCCCCCCCCTGGCTACGCCACTGCCTCAGATATGCCTCCTTCTATTAACACTTGCCCATATAAGTGACCAATACTCTCATATGACCCACATTTTTACTGATGGATCATCTACGCCTGACTGCAGTTCTTCTGGGCTCTTCATTTCACTCACCGGCCAAGCACTCTCATACCGTCTTGAGCGCCCACGTCATCTACATCTGCTGAACTTCATGCCATCAAACAAGCACTTCGCTACATTCTCCGCCAGCAGCTAGCACAGTGGGTAATCTTCAGGGATTCGAGACAGCACTGCAAACTCTTCGACGTGCCAGCTGCTTCAGCATTCACGAACATATATCCCGCGATGTCTCTTACCTAGTTTGTGTCACCGGGCACCCCGTGATACTGCAGTGGATCTCTGCCCACTGTGGCATATCATAGGCACCGAAAAAGCAGATGAAGCTGCCAAGAGAGGATTACGACTGCGGAACGTGAGCAACATTTTCTTCACGAAGAACGATGCCTCTAGACTAGCAAAGGAGCTTGTTTTCAGGGAAAGAAGCACCTTCTGGTCTCTCCGGAAAACCAGCACCCATTCCTGCATCATGTCGACACAACTTTGGCACTGAGGTTACCGGAGCGACTTCCACGTCGGCTAGAGACTTTGCTCCATCGCTTACGTCTCAACGTGGCGCTAACACATACTACCGCTATCGCCTTGGCCTAACCTCGAACCCCTGTTGTGACAACTGCGGTTTTACCAGAAACCGTCGAGCATAGGAGTGCCCTAGATACTGTCAAGCAAAGAACAACCTCGCACAGAAGATCGAGTACCTCAACCACAGTTCCTTGACTTTAAAAGCACTTCTGGGACCATGGCCATCTCCCTCCGCTCAGCGTAAAGTGCTAACCGCATTATTTGAATACCTCAATGACATCGGCGTCGCTGAGCTGATATACAGTCGAACACGGATATATCGAACACGGGTATATCGAATTATTGTCTATATCGAACTTATAAATTATCCCCTTGAAAATTCTGTGTAAAAGTATAGGAATTCGTACGTTTATATCGAACTGTATTTTTCCCGACATTGGGTATATCGAACGCCGCGCGAGCTGGAAGGTGCTCTTCGGCGGTCGCTGCACCCCCGATTGAGGTTGAGGAGGATGTGAAGGAATGCGCGGCATGGCGAAGACTGGCTCGCGGAACTACCGGAACGAATTGCGCTACCGGAACGATTTGCGCTTGCCCAGTCGGGCCCCGCTCGAAACGCTCGAAAAAATGTGACAGTGCGAGGTAGGGATGCCCCGACTGCGCACGTCCTTTTTTTGCGGCTGCGTACGTTCCCCGCTTGCCGAAAAAGGTTTTTTTTCTCTCTCTAGGTCTGTCTTCCCCGATGTCGTCTCGGAAAGGAAGAGGGAAGGAAGGCACTAGCGGCCTCCTCCTTCTTTTGCATTTTGCTACTGTTTTTGCTGCTGTTTGGCGAGTTGTCCGCACCTTTCGGAGATCACTGTTTCTCTCGGAGATGACCATCGCGAGCGCTTCGTTGGAGTCCGTTCAGAGAGCCTTGGAATTGTTACCTTCAAAGGTCTTGTGGTACGTGCGCGCTGTTCTTCTTTTGCGTGCGTGTTGTGCATGGTGTGCGAAGGTGCAGCGTACTGCTGGAATTTTGTAGTTGTGCAGCCTCGAGAAGATCGAGACCAGCGTCTTTAATTTTATTTCCAGGACGAAGAAGCAGGCCAAGATAAGCGATTTTTTTCACGGAAATAAAGCGTCCTGTTGCGTCGTGAGTGTGGAATTAGTTGTCATTCTTGAATGCGACGATCGGTAAGTGATCGTCCGCCATAGGTGATGTCTCAGAGCCCATATTTTTTATATCGAATTTTTCATATATTGAACTATTTCGCGTGATCCCCTTGGAGTTCGATATATCCGTGTTCGACTGTAGGACCAAACCATCCTTGCACTGTACAACCCTCCATAGACTTTTCAGGTGTCGCACTGACGGTCCCCAACGCACACGCTACCTTTTTTTTTACTTCTTTTATTTTCTTCTTTTTCGCTCCCTTCCGCCTTTCTTCCTATTGCAACTTCATTGGCGTTAACATGCCGGCAGACCTTTCCTCTAATAAAGAGCTCTCTCTCTCTCTCTCTCTCTCTCTCTCTCTCTCTCTCTCTCTCTCTCTCTCTCTCTCTCTCTCTCTCTCTCTCTCTCTCTCTCTCTCGAGCAACCTTAATTGAAAAAAAGCTGAGCAAAAGGTTTTCCCCCCAACAGCAGTGGACCCGGACGCAGTACCAATGCAACTGATAAACCTGCTTGAACCTTAAAGTAAGGCATCGTTTATCAGGGCAATAGATAAGGTAATACAAACCAAATAAATACCGGAGGACTGGCTAGAAAGTGGGATGAATTTAATATATAAAGGAAGAGGCGACACAGCCAGTATTGATTCATCCAGACCACTAACAGCAACGTCAGTGGTGTATGGATTCGTATTGCAGGTACCGTGTTTACCCGATTCTAACGCGCACTTTTTTTCCGAAAAAATAGGCTGAAAAATAGCATGCGCGTTAGAATCAGATACAAAACCGAAACTGCCGAAACAGCGGAAATTTCGTCCCACCCATCGCCATCTCAAGATGGCGCCAAAGCTTTTAGCAACGATTTTTCGGACGCAGCAAGCCTAGGCTATAGTGCCTAGAATATACTGTATATTCTAGGCACTATACCTAGGCGCCTACGCTTTTCTATCGGCGTTCACGCAAATCGTCAAATCGTTTCACTTGCGCGCTTGATGACAGCAATGGCAGCAGCGGCTCCCACGCGTTCAAAACGAGCGGTCGGCTTAAGCGTGCACCTCTGGAAAAGCTCTCGGGATGGGCGTGCGAGGCGTGGGCCACGATCCCATCGAACATGGTTGAACGTTCTTTCAGAAGTGTGGCATCGCGAACGCGCTTGAAGGCACCGAGGACGAGATGTTGTGGTCAGCGGTGAGCGACGAGGAGTGAGATGAGTGAGATTACTTCAGGAAATAAATCGCCCGTTTCTCTCGCATTCGTTTGTCTGGGTCACAAAGTCCCGTGCGCGTTACAACCGGAGGTGCAAGCTTTTTCGGATTTCTCGCCAGGAAAATCGGGTGCGCGTTAGAATCGGGGCGCGTTAAAATTGGGTAAATACGGTAATAAAATCAGAAATTCAAGCATGGATGGAAGAAAATGAAATCTTTGGGAACTGCAGAATGGGCTTAGACAAGACAGGCGATTGAATGATAATTTGTGATAACACAATGCATTGAAATTGCGAAAGTGCAGAATATAGACCATTATGGATTACGTTCTTAGACATTAAAAGGGCCTATATGATAGCGCAAGCAGAGAACTGCTGTGGGGAATGCTGAAACTACAGGGATTAGATGGCGAGTTAATACAGTTCCTTATCGAAATCTATAAGTGCACCTGACATGGGAAAGACAGAAATGCGCCCAGCCGCTCAACACCCATCGGGGACTGAAACAGGGATGCCCTTTGAGCCCAATAATGTTTATGCTTTATATGGCTGGGTTAGAAAAAAAAATTCGAAGAAAGTCAATTAGGGTTCTACCTAACGCATATGTTGCAAAGCGAAGTGGTACAACAGCGTATTCTGGGAATGTTATACGCAGACGACATTTCTCTTGTAGCTGATAACCAGACCGACATGCAACGACTCATAAATATTAGCCGCCAGGAAGCCACCCACCTCGGGTTAAATTTTAGCGCAGAAAAATCGCGATTAATGGTTTTCAATGACACTAGCACTGACTAGCACCATGCTGGATGACACTGCGCAGTGTCATCCAGCATGGCGAATTATCGACAGTGAAGGAATATAAATTTCTGGGAGTGTGAATGAACGAAGGGGATTACTACTTAAGAACTTACGAGGAGCAACTTAAGAGTAAGGGAAGGCGAAACACAGCTATAACGAAGCGCAGAGCTCTGTGGGGGTATAACAAATATGAAGTAGTGAGAGGAATGTGGAAAGGAGTAATGGTTCCAGGTCTCACATTTGCGAATGCAGTGCTCTGCTTAAATCAGACGTTCTAGCAGTCCTTGAAGTGAACCAGAGAACGGTAAGCCGTTTGGCCTCAGGCGCGCATGGAAAAACAACTAACGA